>NW_028317945.1:8348312-8526218 GCF_062004578.1 Staurois parvus
CCGAAGACTTCTTTCCCTGGTGAAGAAAACACCCTCCACAACAGTTGGCCAGATCAAGAACACTCTCCAGGAGGTAGGTGTATGTGTGTCAAAGTCAACAATCAAGAGAAGACTTCAACAGACTGAATACAGAGGGTTCACCACAAGATGTAAACCATTGGTGAGCCTCAAAAACAGGAAGGCCAGGTTAGAGTTTGCCAAACGACATCTAAAAAAGCCTTCACAGTTCTGGAACAACATCCTATGGACAGATGAGACCGAGATCAACTTGTACCAGAGTGATGGGAAGAGAAGAGTATGGAGAAGGAAAGGAAGTGCTCATGATCCTAAGCATACCACCTCATCAGTGAAGCATGGTGGTGGTAGTGTCATGGCGTGGGCATGTATGGCTGCCAATGGAACTGGTTCTCTTGTATTTATTGATGATGTGACTGCTGACAAAAGCAGCAGGATGAATTCTGAAGTGTTTCGGGCAATATTATCTGCTCATATTCAGCCAAATGCTTCAGAACTCATTGGACGCCGCTTCACAGTGCAGACGAACAATGACCCAAAGCATACTGCAAAAGCAACCAAAGAGTTTTTTTAAGGGAAAGAAGTGGAATGTTATGCAATGGCCAAGTCAATCACCTGACCTGAATGCGATTGAGCATGCATTTCACTTGCTGAAGACAAAACTGAAGGGAAAATGCCCCAAGAACAAGCAGGAACTGAAGACAGTTGCAGTAGAGGCCTGGCAGAGCATCACCAGGGATGAAACCCAGCGTCTGGTGATGTCTATGCGTGCCAGACTTCAGGCTGTAATTCACTGCAAAGGATTTGCAACCAAGTATTAAAAAGTGAAAGTTTGATTTATGATTATTGTTCTGTCCCATTACTTTTGGTCCCTTAACAAGTGGGAGGCACATATGCAAACTGTTGTAATTCCTACACCGTTCACCTGATCTGGATGTATATACCCTCAAATTAAAGCTGGCAGTCTGCAGTTAAAGCAGATCTTGTTCGTTTCATTTCAAATCCAATGTGGTGGTGTATAGAGCCACAAATGTTAGAATTGTGTTGCTGTTCCAATATTTATGGACCTGACTATATGTATATTATTTTTTTTTTTATTAGGGATGCACTGAAATTTTGGTGGCCAAAACATTTAGGCCGAAAACACCCCTATCGGCCTTTGGTCCATATGAAATAAAGCACCAATACATGAGCTGAAAATAACCTCATCCCTCGCAGTCGCTCACTCACCCTCCGCTGCTCAGTGGTTCTCAGCCTTAATTGAGAAACCATTGAGCGATCCCGACGCTGGGCATAGAGATCAGTGAAGGAAAGATGGCCTCCACTCAGCCTTTGGAGGACCGGAGCGACATCACTTTTGTAAACAAGGCCATTTTTTTTTTGTAATGCATACAAGCACCTGGGGACCATACAAACTACTGAGTACCATTTTTAGTTGCTGCAGTGAAATTTTAACAAAACAGACTAGCCTGCTGCAACACCTATGGTTACAGCCTATGGAATATATATATATATATATATATATATATATATATATATATATATAGTATATATTTTCTGGACCTCTCTATGTCAGCCTAACATGGGTCAGCGGCTGTCTCCCCTTACTCAGTGTTCTCTTTTTGGTCCTCGCTCCGGACACCTTGAAAACAAAAAAAATCTCTCTCCTATGGCCTTCCCAGGTTCAGCCTCTCCTAGGTAAGACGTCTCCTTGTTTTGGCTGTAAACCTTCCTATGCAGTGGGTTCCCTTGGTGCAGGGATTGTTGTGCATGCAGTATAAATTACTGTACGTTGATTATGCTACCCAACAGCAGTTATTTCCATGGGGCAGTATAAAGTACTGCTGGAAAGGCAGGGTGACTTACCTGTGCATAGATTGGCTGACTTGTAGTCCCATATCTCAGTATGTCTGTGGGCTGGCTAGCAATTTTAGTCCCATATCTCAGCACGTCTGTGGCCTGGCTGGCTATTGTAGTTCAATATCTCAGCAAGTCTGTGGGCTGGCAATTGTAGTCCCATATCTCAACATGGTTGTGGGCTGGCATTTGTAGTCCCACATTTCAGCACATCTGGGGTCTGCCTGGGGCTGGTAATCCTCACATCATGGCGGCAGCTTTTGTTCCGGCTACAGAGCAGGCTAGGTGGTACATGTGCAAAGGCAGCGGGCGCTTAACTTCCGGGATTGCAATGGAGCTGCCGGAATGCTCTTTGGCAGAGGAAGCTACTGTCTTATCTAGAGGCTGTCTCTCTCTCTGTCATGTTGCAACTCTGTGGCTACTGCAGAGGCTGCTGTGTCTCTATGAGCTCCACCTGTTTACCTAATCACTCTGCTGCTCCAGCCTGTAGGTCGCTTCAGCTGTTTGCCTTGGATGCATGCACATGTATTATGACTCTGAGATGTGGTTCAGGTTATATCCCCCCTTAGGCTGTTGCTAAAGCTCCAGCTTCGAGCACTGAAGATCTAATGGAGATGTTTTTTTTTTGTTTTTATTTGTTATTTATTTTTTTACTTTATTTATCTTCTCTTTCCCTGCTTCCTGGAATTATCATTTTTATTTTATTTATTTTTTGCTATTTTTAAAAGAGTGCTATCTGCATACCTTTTTGGCAGAAATAAGACTCCAGCACAGAATAAAGCATCCGCCAAGAGCTTGGTCCAAAGTCTCTTGTTGTCCAGGACAAGTTGCTTCACCAGAACAGTCCAGGGTGGATTAAACCTCCATCAAGTGGTCGTTCTAGGACACCATCGCCCGTGACCCATTGCAGTTGTACGGAAATGGGAGGAAAACCACGTCACCAAAACGCTTGCAAAAAGAGTAAATCCTCTGGCCAGCACAGGAAAAGGTCTTCCACCTCTTCCAGAGCCTCTTCTCCAACCAGGGGCGGAATGACAACTCATGGGGCCCCGGGCAATAGGGGTTCATGGGGCCCCTGTGTCCTTGCCCACACTCAAAGCAAGGAAGGGCTTTACGGTACTACCCAAAGTCATGTCTTTGTGGATTGTCAAGACCATTCAGATTGCCTACAAAGTCCTAGGCTTGCTGCCATCTTTGGCAGTGAGAGCTAATTCATCGAGAAGCATCTCAATCTATGGGCAGCATGGGCTAAAGAATCAGCAAAGGTGGTTTGAAGGGCAGCAAGCTGGAGAACAGAAAATGTATTTATTTGTCACCACAGAACGAGTATGGCTTTTCCATCGGTGAAGTCTTTTTTGGATCTACAGTCATTGCAGTGGCTGTCAGTAATAGATGTTTATATGCCGCATTCAGTTTGTTTGTGTCAAGTTTTTTCCCCTCCCTTTGTTCCTTTTAGCATTGCTTGGTACATCCCATGGTAGGGTGACATGGGGAGGTTCAGGAATAGCGAAAATTGTATTCCTTAGTTACCGTAATTTTCCTTTCCTGTATCCTCCCCATGTCAGCCGGGGATTCCCACACAGTCTCCGTCGCGAGGAGTGATATGTTGAATGCTGAGTGAGGGGAGACAGCTGCTCTTATGGGCTAGGAAAGAGGTTGTCCTGGAGGGGTCAGACAGGGCAGAGCCCATGGGGAGGAAAGGAAAATTATGGTAAGTAAGGAATACAATTTTCCCTAATATACAGTATCTCACAGAAGTGAGTACACCCCTCACATTTTTGTAAATATCTAATATCTTTCCATGTCACAACACTGAAGAAATGACACTTTGCTACAATGTAGTAGTGAGTGTACAGCTTGTATAACAGTGTAATTTTGCTGTCCCCTCAAAATAACTCAACACTCAGCCATTAATGTCTAAACCGCTGGCAACAAAAGTGAGTACACCCCTAAGTGAAAATGTCCAAATTGGGCCCAAAATGTCAATATTTTGTGTGGCCACCATTATTTTCCAGCACTGCCTTAACCCTCTTGAGCATGGAGTTCACCAGAGCTTCACAGGTTGCCACTGGAGTCCTCTTCCACTCCTCCATGACAACATCAAGGAGCTGGAGGATGTTAGAGACCTTGTGCTCCTCCACTTTCCATTTGAGGATGCCCACAGTTGCTCAATAGGGCTTAGGTCTGGAGACATGCTTGGGAAGTCCATCATCTTTACCCTCAGCTTCTTTAGCAAGGCAGTGGTTGTCTTGGAGGTATGTTGGGGGTCGTTATCATGTCTGAATACTGCCCTGCGGCCCAGTCTCCGAAGGGAGGGGATCATGCTCTGCTTCAATATTTCACAGTACATGTTGGCATTCGTGGCTCCCTCAATGAATTGTAGCTCCCCAGTGATGGCAGCACTCATGTAGCCCCAGACCATGATACTCCCACCATCATGCTTAACTGTAGGCAAGACTCACTTGTTTTTGTACTCCTCACCTGGTTGCCGCCACACACGCTTGACACCATCTGAACTAAATAAGTTTATCTTGGTCTCATCAGACCTCAGGACATGGTTTCAATAATCCATGTCCTTAGTCTGCTTATCTTCAGCAAACTGTTTGTGGGCTTTCTTGTTCATCAGTTTTAGAAGAGGCTTCCTTCTGGGACGACAGCCATGCAGACCAATTTGATGCAGTGTGTGGTGTATGCTCTGAGCACTGACAGGCTGACCCCCACCCCTTCAATCACTGCAGCGATGCTGGCAGCACTCATATCTATTTCCCAAAGAAACCTCTGGATATGATGCTGAGCACGTGCACTCAACTTTTTTGATTGACCATGGCGAGGCCTGTTCTGAGTGGAACCTGTCCTGTTGAACCGCTGTATGGTCTTGGCCACCATGCTTCAGCTCAGTTTCAGGGTCTTGGCAATCTTCTTATAGCCTAGGCCATCTTTATGTAGACCAACAACTCTTTTTTTCAGATCCTCAGAGAGTTCTTTGCCATGAGGTGCCATGTTGAACTTCCAGTGACCAGTATGAGAGAGTGAGTGAGATAACACCAAAGTTAACACACCTGCTCCCCATTCACACCTGAGACCTTGTAACACTAACGAGTCACATGACACAGGGGAGGAAAAATGGCTAATTGGGCCCAGTTTGAACAATTTCACTTTTGTTGCCAGCGGTTTAGACATTAATGGCTGTGTTTTCAGTTATTTTGAGGGGAAAGCAAATTTACACTGTCATACGATCTGTACACTCACTACTTTACATTATAGCAAAGTGTCATTTCTTCAGTGTTGTCAAATGAAAATATACAGTTGTGTTCAAAATAATAGCAGTCAGACATCACTAACCTGATCAATCACTGTTTTTGGTAGAAATGATATTTCTACATGGCAAATAATTTACTAGCAGGTGTAGTAGAGTAATAGAAATCCAACAGACCTAACAGTCATGACATGCATGCTGCTGATTCTGTGTAATTGAATCACTAATTGAAAGGGGCATGTTCAAAATAATAGCAGTGTGGAGTTCTATTAGTGAGGTCATTCATTCTTTGAAAAACAGGTGGCAATTATTTCCCTTATTTAAGGAAGGAAGGCAGCAAATGTTGTAAAGGCTGGTTACAGTGCATTTCTTTCAAAAATTCTGAGGAAAATGGGTCGTTCCAGACATTGTTCAGAAGAACAGCGCACCTTGATTAAAAAGTTGATTGGAGAGGGGAAAACATATAAAGAAATGCAGAAAATGATAGGCTGCTCAGCTAAAATGATCGCAAATGCTTTAAAATGGCAACCAAAACCTGAAAGACATGGAAGAAAGCGAAAAACTACCATTCGAATGGATAGAAGAATAGACAAAATGACAAGGACTCAGCTGCCTTATGCTGAAGAGGAAATGCCCTTGAAATGGGTGTTCCAACAAGACAACGACCCCAAACACACCAGTAAACATGCAACATCGTGGTTCCAGACCAACAAGATTGATGTTATGGAGTGGCCAGCCCAATCACCGGATCTTAATCCAATAGAAAACTTGTGGGGTGACATAAAAAATGCAGTTTCTGATGCAAAACCAAGAAATAGAGAAGAACTGTGGAATGTAGTCCAAGCATCCTGGGCTGGAATACCTGTTCACAGGTGCCAGAAGTTGGTTGACTCCATGCAACACAGATGTACAGAAGTTCTCAGAAACAGTGCTTATACAACTAAATATTAATTAAGTGATTCAAAGGAAAGCAAAATCTTCAAACATTTTTCAGTTTATATAGTGAATGTTTGAGTTTGTAAAGAAGTATACAAACACTGCAATTTTTTTGAACAGTCTAATATTCACTTTTCTTCAATTTTTTTTAGAGGAACAACACAAATTTGATATATTTTTCTTCATGTTTTGATTTGGAATAGAATGTGTAGTGTTCCCAATGCATTTGTGTGTATGGAAGTAAAAGCTATTAGAAGGATTTTGAGCTTTATTCACTTTTTTCAACACACTGCTATTATTTTGAACACAACTGTATAATAAAATATTTACAAAAATGTGAGAGGCGTACTTACTTCTGTGAGATACTGTGTGTGTGTGTGTGTGTGTGTGTGTATATATATATATCAAAATTGCCCTGGGCAGCAAGAGGTTAAAAAGGAATTTCAATATAAGGACCAGCCCATGACCCCAGATAATCATTGATCATTCAGGTTAGGAGCAATGCCTTTGTCTGCTTCCAGCAGCCAGGACAGGGAGATGGATAATGGGATGAAAAATTAAAACCCTCACTTAGGCAGCCACCACCACCTCTTTTACTGGCTTAGGGTTCTGAGGCACATTGGCCATGAATGGGGATCCTACTACTTTCTGGAAAGAATAATAAAAGGTTCCTGCGCAGCACCTTTTCTAGATGGCAACTAATTTGGTGCCTCTATGATAGCAAGATGAGCTCTGACATTTTGTCATCGTAACATGGAGCCAAAAGGGTGGCCAACCAGTAATGGTCCATCTCTTTGATGACCTGAATCTTGGTGTCTTTGGGCAGGCACTGCAGCATGAATGAGCCTATCTGCCACATAATTGTGTTGTCAGAGGAACCCAATATTGCTGAGGACAATGGTATCCTCAATCATTCCACCACATCCGTGTACAACTCCTGGTGGTTGTACCCCTGGAAGCCTGCCTTATGTCCTCCACACCACCTATACCTCAACCCTACTCCTCCTCCTCATACTCCTCCTGTCACTGGCGCTGCTTAACAGGGATGGAGCCAATTGTGAAGTAATGTGGGCCCTTAGTAAACAGGAAGTGCTCTTCTATCTCCTGCTACTGTAACCCCAGTGCTCAGTCTATTACATTGTCACTAAATTCCGTCTCTTCATGGCTCTGGTCTTTGAACCAGGACAACACAGTACACGCATCCCGAATGCAAAATCACTGACATAGTGAAAAATAAACCCAGACCACCAGAGCCTTTACTTATATTTGCACAAATTCTCATTGATGGCACACTGATGCAATGCCAGCCATTGCAGCATGACCAAAGTTAAGTTCCAGTATGCGGGCATAGGGCAGGCATTTGGCAGATAGGTTGTATTGTCACTGAATTGAAGCTGGAAAAACACTGGCTCAGTTTGAAGCCTGAAGTGGCACCGCACTATTCTGGCCTTCTCTAGGAGATATTAGAAGCCAGAGTACTTAAAACGGAGTTCCAGTGAAAACTGAAAAAAAAAAAATAAAAGTCAGCAGTTACAAAAACTGTAGCTGCTGACTTTTTAAAACGGGCACTTATCTGTCCCCCCTCAGCCCATTTCACCAGCTGTCCTTGGTTCCCAGCGCCATCATCTTCAGTGTGGACACCCGGATGTGAGAGTTTGTGGCTTCACAGCTGGGTGCTCACTGCGCATGTGCTAGTAGAGCTACACTTTGTGAATGGTCCCATAGTCTTCTGGGACCTGTCACGTGTGCCAGAAGACTACGGGGAGGGAGGGGGGAAGGCGATTGCAGCGGAAGTGGGAGCGGGTACCTGTCAATTTTGGGTACCTGCTCCCCCCCAATCCCCAAAGGTGCCAATCCTTTATGGGGAGCGGGGGACCAATCCTTAAAATGGAACTTCCCCTTTTGGGTGGAGCTCCGCTTTAAGTAGGAACCACTGCTCCACCAGGTTGAGGATGTGTGCCATACAAGAAATGTGTATGAACTTTCCCTGCTAAAAGGTGAACAGCAAGTTGGTGCCATTGTCATGCTCACCTTTCCTGGTACAAGATGACATGGAGTCAATAATGTCTTGGCCTGCCTCTGAGGAGCTGACAGAATCTCTGGCCCAGTATGGCTCCTGCCCCCCATGCATACCATTTGCAAATTAGCTTGGCAGTTTTTTCCTGGGCTTTTGCATTGGGGCCTTTGTTGCTTGGGCAGGACTGGTGACTCTGATGATTAACTAGATGAGGCCGAAGAGGATGAGGGAGTCAAGGTGTCAAACTGCATGACACAGGGTGGCCCCACCAGCTCCAGAGGTGTGACCAGGGGTGGACTGACCATTTGGAAACTCGGCACTGCCCGAGGGCCCGGGGTCAGTAGGGGCCCCCATGAGATGCCCCTGGTAGGCTTTTTTGCACAAGGACACAGGGGCCCCATAATCCCCTATTGCCCGGGGGCCCCATGAGTTGTCAGTCCGCACCTGGGTGTGACCCTTCCTGATTCCTTCCTAGCTGCCAGCAAATTATCCAGTGCACCGTGAAGAAGATGTAACATCCCTATCCATGCTTGCTGGACCACATATCTGTGGCCACATAGACCCTGGTGCTGACCATGTGTTCCAGCAACACCAGAAATGCATTGCCTTCCACATGCTGATGGACAGCAGGAATGGCCTTTTGGGTGAAAAAATGGCAGCTGGGTACCTGCTACTGTGGTGCAGCAAAGGATGCAAAGTCGAGGAAAAAGACAGGTTCTGCTAACTAGAATAATAGCTGTTATAAAGCTAGCGATTTTGCACAGTTGGCAGTAAGATGCTGCAAATGGATGGGCGAATATTTTTTCTTACACTTCAGTAGCTGGGGAAGAGACACCTCCTGCCTGGTCAAGGATTTAGCTGCAGATGGCAGGGTGGGGTCAGGAGACTTAAACTGGCCATACACTGATATAAATTTGGCTTGTCCAGCACTCTGCCACCCATCACAGTTCACACTTCATGCACTGCATAATGGGGATTTGATTTTGACACTCATATCTCATCCTATTTGCTAAAGCATTGTGTATTATCAACAACATTTGTTGTATCTCATTGCTGTTAATCTCCCACAGCCTATTTAAATCCATTTCCTTACTACATACATATACTCCAGCAACAGCTGTATGGTATTTCTTAGGAAAAGCTTCTGTAAGGTGACAAAAGTGTATCATGCTGTGCAATATACTGAATATTGGAACAACCGTTTGCAGTCTCTATGGGTAACTCAGGTTCACAATACAAGAGCTCATTTGGAAGACAGGGACAGGAAATATCTGATCAAGGAATGCCAAATATCAGTAAAACTTGACAGGGGCTCTAATCCTTCCCTACTCTAAAAAAAAAAAGCTCTCAAACCATTTCTAGGAATGCATGAAGTGTTAGCCTTAGCACACTTTGCACCATTTTCTAGAAGAAGAAAGTATCTGTTGGTCAGGCTCAGTAGCAATTGTGTAAAGCTATGTATTTACATTCTAATAACAACTGTGTTCTATAGGTTGCATGGCTGCATGTCTTAATTTTCTGGTGATGTATTTATTTGACTGTTACAAGTTGTTACATTGCTTCAATATTACAAACATTCGACAAAAACCTATTGAAACATAAAAAAGCAATCCAACTAATTAAAATGCCCTTTTTTTCCTCTGATTGTGTTTTGATTTCGTTCCAGTTATCTTTAAATTTCTCATGTTTATTTGGATATACCCTGCATATAAAGGTATTGGTTGTTTAACATAAATTCTCAATCGTTAACCTCCCTGGTGGTATGATTATTTCAGATTTTTGGTGCTGAAAGCGGTACCATTTTTTTGCATGGAAATATGTATTTTTTTATTGTAGGCCTGTAATTTTTAGGAATAGCTCACTGAAATCTGTCCGAACAAGAGTCTAGTAAACATCCCGGGTATGATCAAATTTGAAACACAAAATCATACATTATAATTTAATAAATAATCATAAAAATAATAATATAATAATAATAAATGTAATTCAATAATATAATCAAACCAAAAACACTGAAATTTGAAATATAGCGCCAATTTCGCACATCACTGAGCAAAGTCGCAAAATCGTTTGCAGTGTCTGATGACGAATTTCCCCACGAATCATTATTACTCAATTCTGCAAGTGGTTCTGATTTACTATCGCTGTTCTCTAGCTGGTCTAAAACCGCTTTTGACATAAAGGGACGCTTTTTGGACGCCATGGACGTTTCTCAGTTTCCAGGCAGAAAGAACAGTAAAAATGTAGGCAGGGGACCGGGCAAAGCACTAGGGACAAAATGTATGTGAAATGGTTTGATACAGTAATGTTATACTATGTGATTATAGTGAATGTCACTTTTTGTCATTTTTTAATTTCCGCCGTTCCATCCCCCTTACGTCCCGACGCTCACAGGGGACGGAACCCAGAATACAGATGCCGGCATCTGCTGGATTACATTGCCGGGGACACTGCAGGAGGGACATCGCAGGAGCGCAGGACAAGGTAAGTGATCGAGGCATCGTGGAGCAGCGCTACATAGTATTCCCTAGTGTAGCTCGGGGTTACTGCTTGTTGCACTGAAACTTTACCCCGAGCTACACTCAAGAATACCGCCAGGGAGGTTAATTGATGAAATATAACCATTGACATTCATCAGTGATTATGGATGGTAAAATGTACTTAAGTCCGGATCTTTATTTTCTTTGGCAATAATAACAGTATAGTGAAAAATGTCAAGCAAGCAGTATAGTACGATAACTCATGCTGAAAGTGCAACAGGGCAACACACAACTTTGGTTTTCTATGTGGAGAAGGTGTGCCTGCAGCACTGTCAAAAAGTTTTCTTAATTCCTGTGTCCTCTCCTTGTATAACTCCTCACTTTTCAGCTTGCTGCTGGTGAAGCAATAATTCTGCTACTGTCCCTCACATTTTGAGGTATACAGTTGCAAGAAAAAGTATGTGAACCCCTTGGGATTACGTGGAGTTTTGCATGAATTGGGCATAAAATGTGCTCTGAACGTCATCTAAGTCACAACAATAGAAGATCACAGTCTGCTGAACATAATACTACACAAACATTAGATGTTGCCATGGTTTAATTGCACATAACATGTAAACATTCACAGTGCAGGGAGGAAAAAGTATGTGAACCTTTGGACTTAATAACTGGTTGACCCTCCTTTCGCAGCAATAACCTCAACCAAACGTTTCCTGTAGTTGCAGATCAGACCTGCACAACGATCTGGAGAAATTTTGGACTACTCCTCTTCACAAAACTGTTTCAGTGTAGCAATATTCTTGGAAAGTCTGGTGTCAATCGCTCTCTTAAGGTCATGCCACAGCACTTCAATCGGGTTGAGGTCAGGACTCTGACTGGGCCACTCCAGAAGGCGTATTCTGTGCTGTTGCAGCCATTGTTTTGTTGAATTACTTGTATGCTTTGGGTCATTGTCCTGTTGCATCACCCATCCTCTGCAGAGCTTCTGTTGGCGGACAGATGGTCATACGTTTTCCTGCAAAATGTCTTGATAAACTCTGGAATTCATTTTCCCATCAATGACAACAATCCATCCAGGCCCTGAGGCAGCAAAGCAGCCCCAAACCATGATGCTCCCTCCGCCATGTTTTACAGTGGGGATGAGGTTTTGATGTTGGTGTGCTGTGCCTTTTTTTCTCCACACATAGTGTTGTGTGTTCTTCCCAAACAACTCAATCTTGGTTTCATCTGTCCACAGTATATTTTGCCAGTAGTGCTGTGGAACATCCAGGTGCTCTTTTGCAAACTTCAAATGTGCTGCAATATTCTTTTTGGACAGCAATGGCTTCCTCCGTGGTGTCCTCCCATGTACTCCATTCTTGTTTAATGTTTTCCTTATTGTAGATGTGTCAACAAAAATGTTAGCATGTGCCAGAGATTTCTGTAGGTCTTTAGCTGACACTCTGGGATTCTTCTTTACCTCATGCAGCATTCTGCGCTGTGCTCTTGCAGTCATTTTTACAGGACGACCACGCCTAGGGAGAGTAGCAACAGTGCTAAACTTTCTCCATTTGTAGACAGTCTGTCTTACCGTGGACACATGAACATCAAGGCTTTTGGAGATACTTTTGTAACCCTTTCCAGCTTCATGCAAGTCAACAATTCTTGATGGTAGGTCTTCTGAGAGCTCTTTTCTGCGAGGCATGGTTCACATCAGACAGTGCTTCTTGAAACCAGTAAACCCAAAACAGGTGTGTGTTTTTTAAGGGCAGGACAGCTGTCAGCAACACATCCAATATCATCACACTGATTGGAGTCAAGGTTGGCTCACTCCTGGCTCCAATTAGCTCTGGGAGAAGTCATTAAGCTAGGGCCTCACATACTTTTTCCTCCCTGCACTGTGAATGTTTACTTGTTATGTGCAATTAAACCATGGCAACATCTAATGTTTGTGTAGTATTATGTTCAGCAGACTGTGTTCTTCTATTGTTGTGACTTAGATGACGTTCAGAGCACATTTTATGCCCAATTCATGCAAAACTCCACGTAATCCCAAGGGGTTCACATACTTTTTCTCGCAACTGTAAGTCACTAAAATTTGTTTTCAAATGGCACCTTAAAAAATTGCTGGCTACACCCCAAAATCCACCCATCCATAACTTACACAATAAACAACAACCCAAAACACTATAACCCCAACCCTCTTTTAACCACTTGAGCTCCTGAGGATTTACCCCCCTTAATGACCAGGCCTCTTTTTGCTACTCGGCGCTGCACTAATTCAACTGATAATTGCGCGGTCATACAATGCTGCACCCAAACGAAATTTACGTCCTTTTTTTCACACAAATAGAGCTTTCTTTCGGTGTAATTTGATCACCTGTACGCTTTTTATTTTTCACGCTATAAACGAAAAAAGGCCAAAAATTTTTAAGAAAAACAATATTTTTTACTTTCAGCTATAAAAAATATATAGTAAACTCAAAGTTGATTATAAATTTAGGCCAAAATGTATTCTGCTACATGTTTTTGGTAAAAAAAAATCCCAATAAGTGTATGTTGATTGCTTTGTGTGGAAGTTATAGCATCTACAAACTATGGTATAAATACTGCAATTTACGCCATTTTTTTGCTATGCAGCGCTGCGCTAGTTTAACGGACAATTGCGCGGTCATGCAATACGGTACATAAATGAAATTTACATCCTTTTTTCCCCACAAATTGAGCTTTTTTTCGGTGGTATTTGATCGCCTGTGCGGTTTTTATTTTTTGCGCTATAAAAAAAAGGCTGAAAATTGTGAGGAAAAAAAAACAATATTTTGGACTTTTTGCTATAAAACATGTCCAGTAAAAAAAAATGCAAAAATCTAATTTAGTCATAAATTTCTGCCAAAATGCATTCTGCGACATGTCTTTGCTAAAAAAAAAAAACCCAATACGTGTAAATTAATTGGTTTTTGGAATATTGGATATTGGAATTTTTAATTTTTATTTATACTAATAATGGCGCCGATCAGTGACATATGGTGGCGACCAGCGACTTATGGCAGGACTGCGGCGGACATTTTGACACTGGGGGGGAACTGACTTGGGGTCACTGACATCCCCAGTGACACCAATACAGTGATCAGTGAAAAAAAAACACTGAAACTGTACTAATGTCACTGGGGAGGAAGGGGTTAACATTTTTAGAATTTGCTGTGTAAGGGGAGTGTTTTACTAGGGGGCGGGGGTGTGTACTGGATGGGGGGAGGGAGGGGGGAGCTGATCGAGGGAGAGAAACTCTGCAGCTTCTCACAAGCTGTCAGAGAACTGACACAGAACAGGGCTGTGTGTAAACAATGCAGCCCTGCTCTGTGTCAGCGATCACCGTCAATCGCGGGAAAACGGCCGGTAAAAAACGGCCGTGACCCGGCGGCTGACACCCGCTGCTGACACCCGCGGGACAGGTAGGAGGCGCGCGCCCCATACCTGTTTTGAAGGCAGCCGTTTTAAAACGTGCTTTTGCCTATGAGTGCCGCCCTGCCGCCGTTTATATGCGGTGGCTGGGCGGCAAGTGGTTAAAAAAATGTGTTTGTGTGTCTCTGTATGTGTGTTTGTGTGTATATATATATATATATATATATATATATATAGTACAGTATATACTGTATATTGTCATGTTGGAGCCCAAAATGAGTTCAACAACAATTTGGAGGATACATTCTCTATGTACAATTTGCAGCACAAAAAATAGATCCTAGACCAGCAATGGGCAAACTACGTCCCGCGGGCCGTATATGGCCTGGCGGACCTTTTAATCCGGCCCGCGGAGCGTGATAAAAAAAAAACACAGCCAGGGCAGGCAAACATTGGCTGTCAGGATATGTGTAGGTGGGGCAGCGTGACGAACGTGAGGGGAGCTAGGCTCCTCTCACAGTCCGCCCTGAAGACCGGAACGGCGCGGGAACACGGTGAGAGGAACGCGCGGAGCAAAGGTAAGTAAATTGACACAGGGGGGACTTGGCTTACTACTTGGGGGGGGAATAGTACTATGGGGGATGAAATACTATATGAAGGATGAATTGCTATGGGGGGATGAATTACTATGGGGGGATGAATTACTATATGGGGGATGAATTACTATATGGGGGATGAATTACTATGGGGGATGAATTACTATGGGGGATGAATTACTATATGGGGGATGAATTACTATGCTTACTATGGGGGAATATTACTATACTTACTATGGATGGCATGGTAGTGCCTGGGCCGGCCAGCAGCTAGTGGGGGGCATAAAAGTTTTGTAAAATAACTCTTTTTATGCTTTTCTACCTTAAATTATTCTAAACATTTAATGTTACAAATTTTAATTTAATTTATATTAATTCACACATACACATCATTCATCTACTCTTGGTCCGGCCCCCGGGTCCAATATATGAACCCATTGCGGCCCTCAAGTCAAAAAGTTTGCCCACCCCTGTCCTAGACTGTACTCCCTCTGGAATAATGTCAGTTCTTAAAGGATCAGAAGCAAATATCTGTTTGCTTCCAGCAACTCTATGTCCTCTTAGTAGAAATAAGCAAAGTCCCAACTGTATGCAGGACCTTTATGTCCCCTTAGAGCTCTTGCATACAGTTGGGACTTGCTATATTCCTACTATGTTCCCTTAGTAGAAAATGCCAGCACATCTGGCTTCTATGAGTGAATCCCACAGCAAGGGAAAGGTTAGGGTAAGTTGTAGCACTGTCCCCTTTTAGGTTAGCTAAATACTGTGTCAGGCTGCCTTCTCCCTTTGTTGGCTCTGGGGGTGATAAATAGAGGTACTCCCACTGTCCCTTAAAATCCTGCTGTTCAGCAAAGACTGCTATTTCAGGCCTCCTGCTGTACAAGTCCTTCTTTGCAAAACAGAGTGTCTCATGGATGAGACTGAAGGGTGGTGAGGATCCATCTGGTAAAACTGCTCCTTTTCTCCCTTCTTCAGCTCCTGCCTGGAGGCAAAACTCCCTGCCCCGGGTCCCCTGCAGATCTCACGATCCTCAACTCAATACTCCATACTTCAGCCAGCAACAAACGAAACCTACTCGCCAGGCTCTTTAATATTTATGAGTACATCCAGCCTGGGGATTGGTCAAACTCTCATGAATATTCAGATCCCTGCCCCTGCACCTCTGCCCACTAGCTTCTAGAAGTTTTTAGAAACCTCCAGAACCAGAGGAGGGTGACAGAGGCTAGACCTGCAGAGCCCTCCAGCCTGACCTGAGCTTGAACCCCACAGACATGTTCTTTTTAGCTGCTTGTAAGCCAAACTAAATTTACCTAACTATGTAAACTAGCGGGTGCTACATTTGTGTAGATGAAAATACTTTTGAAAAAATACTCACAGGTTGTTTTCTTCCCCAAAAAAATACAGTATATTGCATTTGTATGTGTTTTTTTATTGCTTTATTACAACAGAATAAAATGCCTTTGAAAACTTGAAATTAGTAATACTTGATGTAGAACAATAGAAAGTTGAAAGTGGAACTCCACTGTCATTTTTT
Source organism: Staurois parvus (assembly GCF_062004578.1). Classification (NCBI taxonomy): domain Eukaryota; kingdom Metazoa; phylum Chordata; class Amphibia; order Anura; family Ranidae; genus Staurois; species Staurois parvus. Next base: position 8,364,382 of record NW_028317945.1, read on the forward strand.
TTTGGGGGGGGGGGGGGGCAACTGGTTTTGACAGGTACCCATTCTCACTTCTGTTTGGATCACCTAGGCCAGTGATGGCAAATCTTTTAGAGACCGAATGCCCAAACTGCAACCCAAAACCCACTTATTTATCGCAAAGTGCCAACACTGCATTTGAACCTGAATACTGAGGTTTTAGTTTAGAAAAACAACCCATACATTAAAATATTTTGTCTTAAAAGAAAAACACAGTAACAGAGCTTCGACTGACCACCAGTACAAGGGGGCAAAGGTCCACTGACCACCAGCACTACGGGGCAAAGTTCCACTGACCACAAGCACAAGGGGCAAAGTTCCACTGACCACCAGCACAAGCTAAAATCTTGTGTTCATAAAAATGAATGTATTAAAACTCACAGCCAGTCCAATATATATATCCTTGGCAGCACACTGACCAGCCATGCGAAAGCTTGGATGATTCAGAGCTAATGAGTTTCGGCTCGTGACATCATCGCCTGGCACCGCTACGCCTTTCAGAGCATGCGCATGGCCCTAATTTGTGCTGTTATCTGATGCTTGGCTGCTGGGGCGACTTGGCTAGCGCACTGACAGAGATGGCTCTGCATGCCCGCTGTGGCATGCGGGCCATAGGTCCACCACCACTGACCTAGGCGATGCAAAGTTGAAGTTCAGCCAACCTCTCTTCACCCGCAGCTTTCTGGGGCACATCACAGGTCCCAGAAGGCTGCAGGACCATTCACAAAGGCCACCAAGGCTAGTGCATGTACAGTAGGGAGCTGGCTGTGAAGATGAAAGCTGTCATAGTCTGCTTTCCACACTAAAGATGTAGGCACTGCGAACCTGGACACTAGTAAAGAACTAGCTCAGGTGAGGACAACGCTGGATCCCTGGACAGGTGAATGTCCTTTTATTAAAAGTCAGCAGCTACAGGATTTGTAGCTGCTGATTTTTTTTTTCTAGAGTGAAGAACCTCTTTAATGTGTGCAGAAAGTACTTAAACATTGACCCATGAGGATCTGGCTTCAGGCCAGATTCAAAATGGATTGGCTCCATGTTTTGTACTGACTCTGCTTGTGCAATACCTTTCTTGCACACAACTCTTTGCTTTATTCTTGATTTTTTGTTTGCCTATTTCTCATCAGTCAGTCTGCCTCTGTTGTGTTGTGTATCCTAGTTACCTAGTCTCAGATAGTTCACATGGTTCTAACCCTTGCTCTTGTCTTACTATCTCCTGTGGAATTTGACTCTCAGCAACACTTTAGTTTATGACTAGCATAAAAACAGTCTGAAAACATCACTGCAGTGGTGGCAAGCACAGGAATGTACATTGGTAAAGTGGTGGTGAGTGCATCCATTCAGTGGCAGATTAAGCAGGGACATGTGTAAGAGGTGGGGAGGATAGGAATCAGGTGCAGTAGTGAGTTTGGGGGGTAGTGTGCCAGCACTGTACAAAGAAGATTGGATGGAGGGGTCAGCTGGGGGCAGCTGAGATGGTGAAAGCATGGTGGTAAGAAGGGGTGCAGGCACACTGTTATCAGGGGAGGTGCTGGCATGCTGGTGGTGAGAAAGGGGATTGCAGTTCTGTCAGCTGTAGTTCCAGATGCTTTTAGCAGTTTTCTTACCTGGCCAGTAGCAAAGGTTGGGCAGGATTGGTGGCGTGAGCGGTCAGATTACAGTGCCTGTGTTAGCCTGACCAAAAGCTGGGGGTTAGCTGATATGGACAGAAATTAAAAGGCCTCATCTCCCTGCAACACAGACTCATCTGCTGCGAGACTGCTCTGGATGTGCCTCCTTAAACCTAGCACATTAATGGCAGGAACACATACTACACTATTCCTAAAGAAGACTTTTAATGGCAATGCTGCTGATTTCTTATACCCTACAGTAATCTCTACAGATACCAGCAATTACCTGCCAGCACAGGAAGTCTTCCATCACTAATAACTTATTTGCGGATTAAAGATGTCACATAATCTACTGAACAGAGCCACAAATAAGTTATTAGTGAGGGAGTCTTTCTGTGTCAGGAGCTGATTGCTGGTATGTGCAGGATCACTGCAGGTTAAAGGCTATACCAGGCAATGAGCTTTATTGTGCACTGCAGTGCAGGTACTGCAACACATTACTGCAAAACATAGTTTATTGGGGGCTATAAATGCGAACTACACTTTCAAATGATTTAATGACTCCCCCTTACTAGCTTAACCCCCTTGTACTTACTCTAGATCAATGGACGATGCACTCCAGGACCCTACAGCATATTGGGTGGCACTCCATTGGAGAAGACTCCCTGCAGGCTTAAAATCTTTTTAAATCAAGGCTATGAAGAACCCAAACACAGTTTCCTTGGCCTTCTGCATTCTGACTTTGCATTTCTTTGGATCTCACTCTCACCTCATGGCCAATGAGGTGGAATTGGACTTGAATTGTCTGGCAGGTGGGACTGCCGAGAGGAACTTCAGCAAGCAGCACAGGTGTAGGACAAATCCACACCATGGAATTGAAAGACACTAGGGAGCCAGCAGACCCCACCGCCCCCTCGCTCACATCATGGAAAAGTCAGCCAGCCAGATAGAGGGAGCTGGGAGTAACCCAGTGGAGTGTAGATGATAAGACTGCAGGAAAAACCACTCGTGAACCACTGAGCTGCCCTGCTCTGAAGACTTCTCACCAGAGCAGCCATCAGAAATTATAGGGCCCCTTAGACAGCTTTAGGTCTGGGTCCCCCTGGGCCTGACTAACAACATTCCCCAGGGCCAGCACACTGAATCCACCAACTGGCCATCCCACAAAGGCCCATTCCATGTCCTACTCCTTCTCCATTCCATGTCCTCCTCATCCAGTCTAATCTTGGACATCCCATATCCTCCTCCTTCATCCCATGTCCTCCTCATTCTGCAGTCCCATCTCCTCCATCCCATATCCTCATCCAGTCTCATCTTGGACATCCCATGTCCTCCTCCTCCTCCATCCCATGTCCTCTTCCACCTCCAGTCCCATTTCCTCCATCCCATGTCCTCCTCCCTCTGCAGTCCCATTTCCTCCATCCCATATCCTCCTCCAGTCCTATCTCCTCCGATGACAGGTGGGGGGCAGCAGGACAGGAGGGGGACAGTGTGATTGGAAGGGGGGCAGCGTAACAGGAGGGGGGCAGCATGATGGTGGGGGCCTTGGGACAAGAAGGGGGCTGGGGACAGGTGGGGCATCCGGAAAGGAGGAGGCAACAGAACAGGAGGGAGGCAGTGTGACAGGAGGTTGGCAGCGGGAAAGAGGGGGACAGTGGGATAGGAGGGGGAAAGAATGACAGGGGGGCAGCAGGACAGGACAGAGGCAGTGGGACAGGTGGGGGTCAGCCGGACAAGAGGTGGGGCAGCGGGACAGGTGGGAGGCATTGGGACAAGAGGGGGCAGCGTAACAGGTGTGGGTCAGCGGGACAGGTGGGGGGAAGTGGGAATGGAGGGGGGGCAGCGGGATAAGGAGGGGGCAGCATGACGGGGGGTAGCTGGACAGGAGTGAGGCAGTGGAACAGGTGGGGAGCAGCGGGACAAGTGGGGAGAAGTAGAACAGGTGGGGGTCAGCGTGACAGGAGGGGGCAGCATGACAGGGGGCAGTGTGACAGGGGCAGCGTGACAGGAGTGCGGAGTGTCACTCACTGTGTGCTCTCACACAACTTGGGAAGCACCAGTCCTCCAAGCTCTCACCTGTCCAGCAGCGGCTCCTTCAGTTGGTGTCAGAATCTTGTGCTAGGAGTGGTAGCTGAGCCTGTGTCCCATCTCCACCAGGATCTCTGGTGGCAGCTGCAACAAAGAGCAGGGGGGCTTCTCCATCCTGACCCCGTCCTCTTCTTCCTCCACCTCCACAGGCCCTCCGCTGGCACCCCCTGGCCTCACCCACACTATGTTACTACAGAATCTTTTCAATGTGGCAGCCGTAAAGTAGAAGTCCAAAATGTATTCTTTAGTTTTGTTATCTTCAAGACAAGCATTTTATTTGAAATAGAACACCACTATTTGCCTTCCTAAACTATTGAAGCCTTTATATTATTATTTTGAACATGCAATCCTGATATCAGGCTGGAACTAAGGTTGAAACTAAAATTCCATTAACATTCCTGTGTTGTTCTTTTTAAAATAAGTATGAGATATTGTGTTTGGTTTTCCTCGTTCCTGTACAAGGAGTGTCTAAGCACCCTAAGGTCAACCAGCAATCTCCTGCTACCTAGGTCCTATCATTTCACTTGAATCAGTGGAAATTATGTTAACAAATTGCATTGTTCTTTTCATTAACAAAGTATCTAACTAAAATTTCCAAGCTCCGCTATGTGTCCAGAATGCAAGGTAGCCCAGATATAATGGCCACTGGCTATCAGGAGCATTTTGGATATTTCACATCATTACAGACTCCAAAAAATGTTTTTTTGTTAGTAGACTGTTCCTGTCTGATAGAGTTGCAATGAAATGAAGGTTGACCAGGCACATCCAGGATGTACAGTTTTTTTGGCTATACTTCTCGTATGGATCACAGGATTGCAGTTAGTTCTGCTTTCCTGTGACCTGTTTTCAGCCTGACAACACAAAGCTGGTCCAGGCTCTGAAAAGATCCTGATTATATGGTCGGGATCTGCCCAGAAGCCTGGACCAGCAGCTGGCTTAGCCTCTCAGTGATCTGCCGAGAGCCTGAGCCAGCCACTCCTGCCCCCTCCACAGCCCAGAGCTCCAGTGAGCACCAAAGGGGCAGAGCAGAGAGCCAGAGACTCAGACAGTGACAGACCAGTCACTTGTCACCATTTGCCAGTACTTGGCCCTATAAAGCTTGCCCATACTCACCAGCTTCCTATCCCTGAAGAAGTTGTGTGATGCAATGCGTCGGACAGAAGCGTAGCGACATAATTTCTGGTACAGCAACAATCACCGCCATCTTTCTTTACCCCTATGTCGTATGCTCTATGAGGGTTCTTAGCCCTAAGTTTGCATGTGAGTGCGGTTTTATCATTGTTTTGTCTGTTGGAAGAATAAAATTGGTTGCACTATAAGAGGCTCCCTTCTTTATATTTGAGCACATCCCCTAGCCGGATACCTGCTGGAGTAGATACCCGCCTGATACACAGAGGAGTTGATGCCTGCCAGCCCTGACATACAGAGGATTGAAGATTTCCACTGAGAGCATTTTGACCTATTGGTCAACTTGTGGAGGTGACTGTGCACGCCCGGTGGTGGTGACACAGTGGTGTACCAAGGGAAGGACCACCAATCACTTTTATGTGGATTGGATTTTATTTGGACTTTTCACTATCTGTAATGGACCACCTGACAGCCCCTCTATCAATCCCCTGGCAGAGCCTCCCCAGAGTGCGGAGTCTAAGCACCGGAGCACTTGTTTACCAGGGCCCCTGATGGTGGGGATGGACTTGGAGCGCTCCGGTACCAGGTCGCAGCTGCTAGGTATCTCCAACAGGGGTAGAGGAGTCTGACAGGAGCTCCAGGGGGCTAAGAGTCTGATGTGAGGGAGCCTAGTGATCCCTGCGGGATGGATGGATGAGCTAAATCAGAGTCATACAGGCCGGGTCGGTAACTAGCGGGTCGGTGCGGTACAAAACGGTAGGCAAAGGATAGTCGGGTCACACGCAGGGTCAATACCAAAAGATCAGATTTAAAGGGGAACATCCAGGAGCAGAGTCGGCAGGCCAAGGGTCAGGACAGGAGAAGGCAGCAAGGTCAAACAATCCAGATCAAGATACTCACAACACAGGTAACAGCATACAAAGACCATTCGGCAACAAGTGTTTGTGCAGAGCTAGTTTAAATAGCCCGCCCTGCACCTGACAGGCGCAGCCTAGGTCCTAGTGCCTGCCTAGTACTGTCAAGACAACGGGTGCGCCTGGGTCCTAGTGCCCTGCTACCTACACGTCTTGGCAGACACCTACACCTGTGTAGACCCATGCGTCGCGATGGTCCCTGACACTATCACTGTGGACTGTCACTTCGTACTGATCACTGTGTATATTGATCACTTGAATATTTGCCGACTGTTAATCTAAATATTTATTTTTTATGTGAGTCACAATATTGCAAATTCTTTTCACACAGCTGAGGCTAGCAGGTCGGCCAGGTGTTTATTCATTGTTTTTTGTAACCCTTAATTATTTTTACTATATAATATATTTAAGGTTTGAACACATTTCTTCTTAATTGCACACTTTTTACACTGGTGGAATATTGTGTGTTAGCCCTTTGAGCAAGGCTCTGTCGGGTGTTTATTATTTCATATTTTTATTGTGCGTCTTCGTCTTTATGAATTAGAGTACAGATGGGTGTGTCTATTTAGCAATTTTAATTTGGCACTTGTTAGTTTATAGCGCAGCTCTCTCTATTTATGAATTGGTCAATTGAGTGGTTGAACACTTTTTAGTGCTTGCAGCTTTTAGGGGAGTTATTATTTTTTTGGCAGCGCATAAGACTCTCTATATTATGTTTCTAGCTTTTCTCCAATTTCCTTATTGCTGCAGCCATGGAGGTGTTTGGGTATATTGTAAATCGAACAGTTGACCTTGAAGAGGTATTTCTTAAAAAAAAAAAAGCAGACTAATGACTTAGAAACGACTTTTAGAAAAATGGGGAATCTGATGGAGAAAAAAGTTACCCTCTGGTGAGACATGATTACTCATGAAAAATATATTAAGGATAATATTGTTCTTAGGAGGCTGAGGTTTGATGTACTTATTAATGAAGTTCTAGTACAGTGGTGGCGAAACTATGGCACGTGTGCCGCAGTGGGCAGTCAGAGCCCTCTCTGTCGGCACCCTAGCCAAGTCGGCCCAGCATCCAAGCATCGGATAACAGCACACATAAGGGCCGTGTGCATGCTCAGAAAGGAGTAGTGGCACCAGGTGATGACGTCTTGAGCTGCGACTTATTAGTGAGCTTTTGCATGGCTGGTCAGTGCGCTGCCAAGGATATATATATTGGACTGGCTGTACGTTTTAGTACATTCATTTTTATTAACTCAAAATTTTAGCTTGTGCTGTTGGTCAGTGGAACTTTGCCCCCATTGTGCTGGAGGTCAGTGGAGCTTTGCCCCTTTGTGCTAGTGGTCAGTGGAGCTTTGTCCCCTAGTGCTTGTGGTCAGTGGAACTTTGCCCCCTTGTGATGGTGGTCAGTGGAACTTTGCCCCCTTGTGCTGGTGGTCATTGGAAGCTCTGTTATTGTGTTTTTCTTTTAAGACAAAAGATGTTAATGTATGGGTTGTTTTTTCTAAACTAAAACCTCAATATTCAGGTTTAATTGCAGTGTTGGCACTTTGCCATAAATAAGTGCAGTTTGGGCACTCAGTCTCTAAAAGGTTCTCCATCACTGGTCTAATAGATAAAGAATCATATTGAAATTAAAACAAAGAAAAACGAGGAAGATAGAGCAGCAGGTAACTGAATATAAAGAAAAATTGGAACCATTTAGAGACCATCTGGACTTCCTTACGTTGACCAATCAGTTGAGCAAAGATCTTGAAACAAAGGATAATGAATTCAAGCAAACAAAAAGGAGCAAATATTAGAGAGATATAAATTATTTTAAGCATGAACACGTATTTAAAAGCCAGACCACATTACATAAAAGGGAGCTTCCCTCTACAAACACTACACCAGAGAAATCAACTAAGGTACAGATGGAGGACAAGCTGCTTAATCCCCCGAATAACTATAAAGATACCCCGAGATCACAGAGGGGACAGATTTATCCTAATAATTATGAACAAAGAACACTGGGAAATGGATGGAGACCAAGAGGTGGCATGCCCTACCCCCAGAAACCACAAGAAAGGGACCATTGGAACAACTGGAGGCCTCCACTTAATCACAGGCCACCCAAACATCATATTTATCATAGATATGAGGAGGGGAGCCAATATAATCGCAGACCACCCAACCAAGAGATATGAAGAAAGAACTCCCATACCAGTCTATAATAGGTATGAACCCTTATTATGGATATGAGCAGTAACGTATTCCGAATAGTTTTTTAGACCACTGGAGACAAGAAAAATCACCTATGAGACCCGAGATGGAAGGGTGGATAAGAAGAAGCCCCAATGTAGGAGGGGCTGCAGAGCTGGCCAGAAGAAACGAAAGAAAAAGAGAGTATTAAGGGAAGGGATATTTTTTTTTTTAATTTAAATTTTTATTTATTTTCCATATATAATACATATTTCATCGTTATTCTCATACAAAAACCATTTCCAAATCATTAATTACATTTCTTACTATCTTTATTCCCATTACCTCCCCCCCTCTATCTAATTTCCCCTCCTCCCTAAGTAAAACCTCCCTCCCCCCATATATACCCACCCACTCTGCATTGTTCTATTACCTCTTTTCCCTACTAGAGTATAGAATATATAAATACTTCCATCTCTCTCACACTGTTACTTCATATATTTCACCATAAATTCTTATCATTTTCTCCACTTCTTAGAGAATAACCCCATCTTGTCTTCTTTCATATAATACAATTTCTCCATCCTACATATCTGATTCGTTCTCTCCACCCAATCCTCTATCTTCGGCACCTCTGGTCTATGCCAGAACTTAGGTATCAGACCCTTCACCACATTCAGATAGCACCATATACCCGAGCCCTTGTATTTATTTACTGATAGCTCTGTACTGTGTAGTAGACACACTTCTGGGTCCAGTCCTATCTTTATCCCAGAGATATTCTCAATTAGTTGAACCACTATCTCCCAGAAACCCTGGATCTTCGGGCACTCCCACCATATATGATATAGCATGCCTATCTTTCCACATCCCCTCCAGCACTCTAGTGTATTTTCCCCACTTATCTTATACTCCACCTTCGGTGTAATGTGCCATCTTGTCAAACACTTATAATTTACCTCCACCTCTCTCATACTTACATTCTCGTGTATTAGTCTATATATTTTCCTCTGCTTATCTTCATCTATCTCTATTCCCAAATCTCTTTCCCATTTTACTATATACATTGGCTTTGTGTATGTGTCTAACTCAGTGAGAATCTTATAAACTTTTGCCGTGCCCCGCCTCCCATCACCTCGTGTTTCCAACAACCTCTCAAACATATTCCAATCCTTTCTCAATCTCAATGGTTTTGGAAGGTTTCTGACAAAGTGTTTTAATTGGTGATATCTCCACTCATCTATTTTAATGAAGAGTTCCCTTTTATCTTTTTTCAAATCCTTAAGTGTTCTCAATTCCTGTCCTTCCATAATATCTCTCAATTGGATATACTCTTTTTTAAACCATTTTCCTGTACTCTCCTCCTTACCTGGAGGAAAATAATACGTGTTCCTCAGTGATATTAATTGTGAATTAAAATCCCATTTCATAAGTGTATTCAATTTATCCCAAAACTTTAAAACATTTAATGTAAAAACACTCGTGGTATCTTTTAACCCTCTATATTGTGCTGGTGCCCATATAATTCTACTCAAAGTAACTCCACTTAATTCATTCTCAATCTTAACCCACCTTTTCCCCTCTGAATTATGTGTCCAATCATAAATTCTCGCTAGAACTGCTGCTCTATAATACCTCTTGATGTCTGGCACTCCCAAACCTCCCTTCTCCTTTTTTCTACTTAACAAGTCATATGATATTCTAGGTTTTTTATTTTTCCATATGTATTTTGTTAACATCCTTTTTATTACTTTAAAAAAAACCTCCGGGATTTTGACTAAAATCATCTGGAATTTATATAGGATTTTTGGTACAAGGGAAGGGATATTTAATCTTAGTAATGCACAACTGACAAATGAGGAATTGAAAGTCTTAGACAGAGGGCTTAAGTTTTCTCCAAAAAAGAATGCAAATAAATTTGATATCTATGTTGATTTACAAAAATATGTGAGGAAATTGAATATTAAAAAATATATGATGACTAAGCCTGATGATAGAAATGCTGTGATGAGGAATATCCAAACAGATATTCAACATACAACATTAAGAAATAAATCCTTGTTCAATTCTCAAGCTAAAGGATAAGTACACCTTTTGAACAAAAATAATAAATGCACATTTTTTTGCAGGTAGATGCCTGGGAGGAAAACATGAACTCTCCCAGGCTGGAACAATCCTATACAGGAAAGACCCTGAGCCCAGTATGCTCACTGAATATATACAGTTACCCAGCATGCCATCAGAACCAGTCTTTCTGAGATAGGCTGGAGCAGTATCAATATTTATGCTGCCATCTGCATAGTTCCACACCTATTATCCCGAAATATCCTGAAACATCTTCAGATTTCTGGATGCAGAGGGAGCTATCAGGATGGCAGCAGGTGAGGAAACTGAGCAGACCTAACTACTAGAACACAGCAACACTGATTACAGCGTGCAAGTTATGCTTTTTTGCTAGCAACAATTCTATCCACACTATCTACAGTGTGACAACTAAATGTACCTATCAAAATACAAACTAAATCTAACTATCTAAACCTAGCACCTATCTAGGAGGGTGCTACAAATGTATTACTGCTTTAAAGAAGAACTGTACTGTGGAAACTTTGCCCAACAGAGGCAAGCAGAGAGCAAAGGACTCCATCTGTTTTTTCCCACTCTAGTAGCCATTTTGGTAGAGGTAGGGCTTTGCTTTCTCATGCCAGAGCTGCATTCTGATTGTTGATGATCTGATGACTAGGCGGCAATGGTTAACAAGCATCGGAAGAGGTTCAGAAACCACAGATCCTCAGAATGAATTACAGCAGAAGCAAGGAGGTGCTGTAATTCCTCAGCTGCAGATTCCTTTCCAGCATGGAAAACAGAGAGCAGCACAGAAATTATATCACCAAAACCTACTCCAAATCTCTTGAAACTAGAAGTCGGAGGCAGGAGTGCCACAAATCTTTCACTGTGATCTTACAGCTGTGGGACTTTAGGCACAGTCACATGAAGTGCACTGCAATTTAACGAGGAATCAAAAACCAAAAGTAGACTTTCAGGGAACTGTTTAGACACAATTAACATTATAGATGTTTAGAATGTTAATTCCAGCCACCCAGTGGAATCTCAGAGATCTGCAGTGACCAGTGTGCTAAGGGACTGTTAGACTAAACTAAATTTAATTTAATAACATATTGACCAACCAGATTGACAGCTTTCATTTGTTATTTTTTGCAGATTATTGGCAATTTATTTATTTGTATTTTATCTAACTCTTATTTAGCCTCCTTGTCCTAAATAGGAACTACTAACCTACATTTAGTTTTGGGCTGGGCGGTAGTCAGTCCAACTAATTGTGTAGCTCTTCACTTGGTTTTTCCCTAGGCTTCAGTTGGGTTGTGATTTCTCACTATCGCCAGTAGGCGTCACTGGTATCACTGGCTATAGAAGGAGATTTTGTAAACAAGACTGAGGTATGAATATTTATATTTCCTTCAGCCAATCCAGCAGGAGGTTTAGACCACATGTGCATGTGGGGAAAGGATATACATATTTGGGCCAGGCCATGTGCTTTCTCTCTTCCCCTGGGCTGAGGCCTGGAGAGTTGCTCTTGCATGGAGTTCTGCTGTTAGACCCAATAGCCGGTTTGGGGCCTAATAAGTGCTGAAGTGATCCTGAAGCTGTAGTGCCTGATGTGGAGGAGGTTGTGCCAAGAAGATCCAAGGGAGGCTCCTTGCTGGATAGAGTCAGGAGGAAGGCTAGCCTTTCAGAAGGGCCTAGTGACTCACTTGGAGGATGCACTGAAATTTGTGAACTTGTTTACAGTGTTGTTGGGTCAGCTTAAAGGTTCTGAAACTGTGGAGCTGGACATTGATCTAGATCTAAAGAGTCTGTAAGTGATCTGCCTGGTATCTAGGACCCCTAGTCTTCACCGTTCTGCAGTAAAACTCTAAAGTGACACCAGCCTAATATTCTTTTTTCAGTCCCCTATTTTAGCCATGGATTAAGCCCTGGGGTGAAATGGTAGTCCTCACCTGCCTCTAGAGGTGCCATCCTGCCTTTAGGATGCCAGGGAGGTGCTACATTTATTTCCTAACATTAGCTGTAGGGATTAATGTTCCAGTTTTAAATACATGTAGAAAAAGTCTGTTTCACGTTCAAATCTTGATTTGTGATATTTTCCTGTATGTGAAATAGTCTGTTGATAACCTATGACTAATGTGGTTTTTGTTGTTAATACTGTACATGATTCCTTCTGTATTAATGTTAATAAAGACATCTATGAAATGATTCCACAAAATCCACACAGTATCCTTTTGATCACCTCTAAACCCTTCCTTCTGCTCTGGCTTTCCAAAACACAATCCTCCTCCGCTCCTCCTGTTTCCAATCATTTCTTCTATCTGCTTCTTCTTTTCAGCTTTTTACACTCCTCCGCTCCATGTCCAAAATTGAAACTGTTCTCTCACCCTCCTCCACACCACCTGTTCTCTCTCCCATTCTCTCATGCTGCCTATCTCCAGCCTGCTGCCAGAGTGCTCCCCATAAGCCCACCTGTAAACATTGCACCCTTTCCTTGCCCTTGAACACTATACAGCTATATATTGGGAATCTTTCATAAAGTTTGTAGTAAAGGTATCTAGAGAAAATAAATGTATCACATGGCAATTGGAAAGTATTTCCAAGCCTGTACTAAGAATAATAATTATACATTGATGAACATTGTAGATTACTATATGTGTCTTCAATCATGTTAAGGCTAAGTACACACAGACATTAGATATAACACCAATTCAGTGCTGTTTCTGGTGGGTGTTCTGATGCTCAAACCAGCAGATGCAGCTTTTATACCCACAGATGCTGCAATTCATATTTTAAAGCAAAACAACACAACACAAAAATTCCAGCACAGTTTTTTTTTTCTGAGCCACGTATGCTGCGTGCTCCCATTTGGTGCTTATTTACAAAATCTAACCTTAGCTCTGCTTTCTCTACATGTCTTACAGCATGACTTTATCTTTTTACAGGCATAAGGGATCACTGACACAGTTAGAAACACTTTTTAGTCAACCGCATACTAAAACATTTAAGCATAAATAAACAAATGAACCTAAAAACCAAAATGTAATGTATTATAGCAAGCCAGTCTTTAGATATGGTGGATTTTTGGATTTAGATACACTTTAAGGTCTGAAAAAACTGACTGAATAAGCAAAGTGTCACAGCAACATTAATGAATAATGCCATTATTTCCAGCATGTTCTTGTGGTAAAATAGCACAGAAGGAAAAGAACGGAATTCTCTCTTTGGTAATAATTCAAATGACACCCACGTGTGTTTCAGTAAGACATTTATGACATATGATGAAATATACCATGGTATTAAAAATCTAGGAGCTTAGCTGTTTTATCCCAGGGTTTATTTAACTTAAATGAGGAAAAAAATGCTAGAGCACATACTGAGATCCTTATTTAATTGTGCAAAGTGCAGTTATATCTGCCAGATATCATCTGAACTGAGAAATGCTGGTACCAGAAATTTAGTCCTATGACTCCTATCAGAAAATTTCTACCAAAACAACCGAGTACTGTACACACTACTTTTTTTTATTTGACTAACAGTTGATTTTGTTAGGTAAAATATTCCAGATATCTCCCAAGAGTTTGCATGAATATGAATAGTTATTGCAAATAAAAATGTATCACTTACTAAACTGTGCTGTAAATAAATGTGGTTACCTACAATTCACAATAAAAAATATTCATGTTTGACCTGCAACCTCCCATTGCTACAAATAAAGGCAAAATTTTAGCATGAGAAATTAAGGTTAAAAGCTTTAGCACAGTTCTCTCATGGATTGTCAAGAATCAGTATGTGAGCCCCAAAAAACTATCCAATATGGTTAAAAGGGTATCAACTTTCCAGTGGCAGCATTGTTGCAAAACACTAACAGTAAGAAGTTGTTGTCCAACCTGTTAAGATCCTGCTTAGGACTTACATGATCCTTGACAGGACTCCCCAAATCAATAGCAGTCTCCCCACAACATCATTGGGGATAAGTTGGCAGTAAATTCCATATTTGGTGCTCTTTTCAAGTGGTCTTTGCTCACTGGATGATTATCAGGCTTCAGCTTCAAAATTCACTTTAAAACTATTCTAAGCAAACCTCTTCTACCATTGGTGAAAAAACCCCTAGGGATGACATTTATTACATCTACCAAAAAGCAATGGCTTCCCAAACATGCAGGAGAACAACCACCTTGTCGTAAGAAATGGTTATTCTGTACAGCTTAAGGTGAGCATCTGTTGCCTATTTAAGATCTTCTCCAAAGATCCACCACAAGCAAATCTTTCTTCGTGCCACAATGAGCTGCTGAGAATGAAATCAAACTACTTTATAATTATGAAAATTAGATATGAAATTCATAAATAAACTATATGCTATGTAGCAGTTAGAGGCTCTTTGTCAAAATGCCATGGCTGTACATAATTATGATTCATTAAAAAAAATCTGCTGCCAGACTAAACCAGAAGGAAAATAGGATAACAAGAGATTCCTGACCAAAACTATCTTTGAAACAAATTATGGTTAATTCAGATTGATGGTCTTAATAACCGCTAGGTCAGTTACTGTTTTCAACAGTCTGTGGCTCTGGATTTCTACTGCAAATGGGAGTATGCAATATTAATACACTTATTTTTCCTTTCCTGGACTATGTGACAGTTCTTTACCAATGCTTATAAAAGAGAAGAAACATAATTTAGTTAAACAGCATCCCCATTGAGTTAGCGGTATCCTCGTAGGAGCCTGCAGTATTATAGGTCTCTTAGGTCTTTTCCCTGAATTGTCCTGCAGCCAGGCACACAGTCACAGTCAACCACGGCACCACCTGCCTGGAGTTTGCATGTTCTCCCTGTGCCTGTGTGGGTTTCCTCTGGGCACTCTGGTTTCCTCCCACACTTCAAAGACATGTTGTTAGGTTAATTGGATCCTGTCTAAATTGGCCCTAGTACGTGTATGTATGAATGTAAGTTAGGGATCTTAGATTGTATGCTCCTTGAGAGTTAGGGACTGGTTTGAATGCACTATATGTAAAGCACTGCGCTATATAAGTACCTGAAATAAATAAATACTTTGGCTCATATAACAGTCAATGGATATGCTTTTCTGATACTTTATTGTAGAACATGAACTTGGATAGGAGTAGGGTAACTGTGGGAAACTCCAGTAACCTTTAGTAGCAATTGAGGACACTAAACTTTCTTCTTTAGAACTATAAGCCAAGTCCTTGCATAAGTAAATGACGGAGTGAGTTCTGTATTAGCAATATGTGGATATTAATCTTCCTCTTAGAGATCTGAGCAGAGTCCTTTCACTAGGAAATACATAGACTAAGCTCCTTAGGACACCAGACACAATGAACTTGTGAACCTTTGAACTCAGCTGACTCTATAACACCAGAGGGGTTGTAACAGTACATAGTCTTTAGGATCTCTCGCACAAGTCTATAGTCACTAATGTCCATGGATGATTGGTTGCCTCTTTCTAATATCTTCCAGACATTTTCTACCAGTGATACTAGACTAGATCCTCAGATGAAAAGCCCCTCAGTCAGCTTCTGCAACTTTCAGCAAAGGAGATCTCCCCAGCTAGTCCAGCTGTGACCTCAATGAACAGCAGACACATGGCATGCTTGCCTAGGGGGCAAACAGCCCCCCCTAGGCTGTTATCTCCTCTTCAGGGACAAGACCCTTCTGTTTCAGGTCTCAGACTATTTATACACCTTCTCAGCAACAATCTGTGCAGTCTCCCACAGGGATTGGCTGAGACAGTGTAAATAATCATGCTGCCCACTTACCTTGCTCCCTACCTATGTACCAGAATGACTTAGAAAATTCTGGAGTGCAGGAGAAGTAGTCAAACCTGCAGCATGTAAAAGATAGTACAGACTTAAATAATCACATGCAGCTACACTGATTACAATGAGCCAGAACTAAATTCACCTAACCTAGCATCTATCTAGGAAAGTGCTACATTGAAAATAAAGCCTTGTAAAACCCCTCTTCCTCAACTGAAAAAATAAGAAAACGAATATCTAACCAGCTCCAAAAGACTGACATCTTACTGTTGACCCAATGATGCACCTATGTTTTTTGGCTGTCATCATCTTTTAGTGAGGTCAGAAGGTTGGCTTCCTGTAAAGTTCAGAGGCATTATGCACCTTCCACAGTCCTGATATGATTTTGGAGCCCACAGTCTGCCCAGCTAGGAATCCTGAAGTAAGGACTTTTATCTAATTGCCTTCAGACACAGCATAGTATTAGATACAGTTGTGCTCAAAAGTCTGCATACCCTGGCAGAAATCATACAATTTTGGCATTGATATTGAAAATATGACTGATCATGCCAAAAAACTGTCTTTTATTTAAGGGTTGTGATCATATGAAGCCATTTATTATTAAATAGTTGTTTGGCTCTTTTTTAAATCATAATGATAACAGAAATCACCCACGTGACCCTGATTAAACGTTTACATACCCTAGAATTGTTTGGCCTTGGTACAGACACACAAGCTGACACACACACACACACACACACACACACACGTTAAAATGGCAAATAAAGTTTAATTTCTCATGTCTCTGGTTTTTTAAATTGCAATTGGTGTCTGTGTATAAATAGTCAATGAGTTTGTTAGCTCTCACATGGATGCACTGAGCAGGCTAGATACTGAGCCATGGGGAGCAGTAAAGAAATGTCAAAAGACCTGTTTAACAAGGTAATAGAACTTTATAAAGTTGGAAAAGGATATAAAAAGAAATGCAAAGCCTTGAATATGCCAGTCAGTACTGTGCAATCACTTATTAAGAAGTGGAAAATCCACGGATTTCTTGATGCCAAGCCAAGGTCAGGTAGGCCAAGAAAGATTGCAGCCACAACTGCCAGGAATTGTTCAGAGTATAAAAAAAACCCATAGGAGAATACAGGCTCTGGAAAATAATGGTCTGGTTGTTTTAAGCAGCAAAATACAACAATAGTTGAAGAAAAATTAGCTGCATGGTCGAGTTGCCAGAAAGAAGCCTTTACTGCACCAATGCCACAAAAAAAGCCTGGTTACAATATACCCAACAACAGCTTGATATACCTCACAGCTTCTGGCATACTGTAATCTGGAGTGACAAGACCAAAATAGAGATTAAGGTCACAACCATAAGCGCTATGTTTGAAGAAGGGTCAACTAGGCCTATAGCAACAAGAATACCATCCCCATTGTGAAGCATGGTGGTGGCTCACTGATGGGGGTTGTGAACTCTAAAGGCACAAGGAATCTTGTGAAAATTGATGGCAAGATAAATGCAACATGTTGTCAGAAAATACTGGCAGACAATTTGCATTCTTCTGCATGAAAGCTTCACATGGGACGCTCCTGGACTTTCCAGCATGACAATGACCCTAATCACAAGAGCAACAGAAACAGGTGAAGGTTCTGGAGTGGTCTTCACTGTCTCCTGACCTTAATATCAACGTGTCATTCTGGGATCTCAAATGTACGGTTTATGCAACATGACCAAAGACTTTGCATAACCTGGAGGCATTTTGCCAAGACAAATGGGCACCTATAAAACCTGCAATAATTCGGATCTTCATAGACAACTATTACAAAAGGCTACACACTATCATTGATGCTCAAGGGGGCAATACACAGTATTAAGAACTAAGGGTATTGTAACTTCTGAACAGGGATATTTCATTTGTTTACTTGTCTACCATGTTTTGTTTTATGATTGTGCTATTCTGTTATAACCTACACTATGAATTCCATAAGAAATAAAAGAAATGTGTTTTGCCTGCCCACTTATGTTTTCTTAAATGTGGTACATACTGTATATTACCAATTCTTCAAGTGTATGCAAACTTTTTAGCACAACTGTATGAAGTATTTATGTAGTTTAAGTTAAAATCTGTACAGTATGTCATTACTTATTGTAGCTAAACTGAAAACATAGTATGCAGAATCAAGAAGTGCGCCACTAGCTTGGTAGCTAGCTATCTATAAGCTCTTCATACAGTGTTTATACCTCAAACCCACTACTTTGGTAACCCAGTTTTCAGCTCAAAAAGTCCATCATGTTCAAATTTGTTCTGTAAAGCGTATATTATTTATGCTTTAATTTTTAGAGTAAAAAAAACGTAAGTGGGGGTTGCAGATAAATCTGATAATATAATGCATACATTATAATAGCAGATGGTAAAATTAATACTGTGGCTTTAACCTCCAAAGGACCTTGGGCCCAGAACATCAAAGTTTCCAGGGTGTATCTCCCACCCCCTGTGCCTCTTCCTTTGCTGCTGCATCCCTGCTAATGTCAATTGGCCACTGTCAAAATGACAGCTGAGACTTATTATGTATCACCATTAGCCACTTCAGTATAAAGACACACAAACAGATAGTCTGAAAGTGTCATTGAACAAATACAATGTAACAATTGTCACATTCTTTTTATATATATATAGATCAAAGGGGTGACATTTGATCCTTGTATGCCATCAACAACCTTACAAGTAAAAAATAAATAAATAAAATTGAACATATAACTATTTCACTGTAAATTTGCTCTTATGCTCTTAAACAGCTTTAATCAGCCTCTATTAACTCCTTCCTCCCCTTCCTATTATTTTATCCTTGTTTTTTGTTTTGTTTTTACTATTTTGTTTATCTTTTTTTTTTTACTATTACTAATTAGGGCCCCTTTTGCACTGAACTGGACACCTGACACACAAAAGGGTAGCGGTTTAATGTGTGGCAGCTGTCTTTTCTGGCTACAGTGAGCCGGTGGTAAGGGGCAGTGTGGGGTGTGTGTTTCAGGACATCAAACAACTCCCTTTTTTATGTACAATTTTTATTTGAAGTGCACAAAAGTGACACTTCTTTCATGTCACTGTAAAGAAGCGCAGTGCATTGCACTGCTGTACAGGGACATGCAATCTATCTAGTGCGATGTGGTAAAATGCACTGCGTCTGCATTTTATTGCAGATCATTGCAGCACAGCTCTAGACTGTGTCGCATTGTGAACAGGACACATAGAAAACAATTGTTTTCAGGGCGTCCTGGCTGTGACTGGCGTTCTTCAAATGCGGAAAATCATCGGTCTCTGCACAATGTGTGAAATGGCCTTTAAACATTTTTGCTTTATTTGTTTTGATATTTTATTCAGGGACATATTTTACCGTCATGCAGCAAATGCATGAAGGTAAAAAATGTCCAGCCTTTACAATTACTTTAAATTGGGAAATGGAAAATTAAAATATTTAAATTGGCTCTCTTGAATCAGTGCTGAATGCTGAAAAATAAATCTTTAATTAAGAAGCTACTTGTTCTTTTCCTTAATAATACTTCCTAATGTCTCAACTCATGCTCCATTATTTCTGTGAAATAATAATATGCAAAGACCCTCTGCTCATAATAGAGTATTTATATATTGTTCCAGTGGACTTGGACTGAACATTCTGATTCCTAGAACACAATGTAAGGGGGATGACCTTATATGCTGCTACTTTTACAACACATATTTTTTTTTATGTAATACAGCCATGGCTGAAAGCTTTGAAAATTACACAAATATTAATTTTCACAGTCTGTTGCTTCAGTGTTTTTAGATGTTTTTGTCAGATGTTACTATGGAATACTGAAACTACAAGTATTTCATAAGTGTCTCTTTATTAAGGCTTTTATTGACAATTACATTAAGTTTATGCAAAGAGTCAATATTTGCAGTGTTGATCCTTCTTTTTCAAGACTTCTGCAATTCACCCTAGCATGCTGTCAATCAACTCCTGGGCCACATCCTGACTGATGGCATCCCATTCTTGCATAATCAATGCTTGGAGTTTGTGGGGTTTTTTTGTTCACCCACTCTCTTAAAGATTGACCGCAAGTTCCCAATAGGATTAAGGTCTGAGGAGTTTCCTGGCCATGGACCCAAAATTTTGATGTTTTTGTTCCCCAAGTCACTTAGTCATCACATTTGCCTTACTGCAAGATGCTACATCATGCTAGAAAAGGCATTGTTCGTCAACAAACTGTTCTTGGATGGTTGAGAGAAGTTGCTCTCAGAGGATATTTTTGTATCATTCTTTATTCATGGCTGTGTTCTTAGGTAAAAGTATGAGTGAACCCACTCCCTTGGCTGAGAAGCAACCCCACACATGAATGGTCTCAGGATGCTTTACTGTTGGCATGACACAGGACTGATAGTAGCACTCACCTTTTCCTTTTCAGACAAGGTTTTTTTCCGAATGTCCCAAATAATCAGAAAGGGGATTCATCAGAGAAAATTACTTTACCCCAGTCCTCAGCAGTCCAATCCCTGTACCTTTTGCAGAATATCAGTCTGTCTCCGAGGTTTTTCCTGGAGAGAAGTGGCTTCTTTGCTGCCCTTCTTGACACCAGGCCATCCTCCAAAAGTCTTTGCCTCACTGAGTGTACAAATGTACTCATACCTGTCTGCTTCCATTCCTGAGCAAACTCTGCATTGGTGGTGCCTCGATCCCAGAGCTGAATCAACTTTAGGAGATGGTCCTGGTACTTGCTGGACTTCCTTGGGTCCTGATGCCTTCTTCACAACAACTGAACCTCTCTCCTTGAAGTTCTTGATGATCTGATAAATGGTTGATTTAGGTGCAATCTTAGTAGCAGTAGTATCCTTGCCTGTAAATCCCTTCTAGTGCAAAACAATGATGACTGCACATGTTTCCTTGCAGGTAAATTAATATTTATGTCATTCTCAAAATGTTTGGCCAGGGCTGTAGAATATGAATGTAATGAACATAAAAATAGTTTTCTTGTTATACACTAGTATACATGGCACGCTGGCACAGCTCTAATCTGGAAAATAGAGATGTCATCTCACCGGCATGAAAGGGGGAGTGGTGTCCTCAAATAGGTCCAGTCTTCAAAATCCTGCATGAGTGTAGATGCCACTTTGATCCCTCATGGTATCCTAGAGTAAGATGGACTCATCCGTAACTCCCGACATGCCCTCTGACGCGTTTCACTCCACCCACGAGGGCTTGTTATGTTAAACTTACATGTGGCGACAAGGTGTAAAGTAATGTGATCAATTCCCGGTTGACATAGGGGTTCAACCCAACTGCTGCACAACTGTAAGTTGTGTATGGGTTATTTATGTGGCATTTAAATATCATCATCATCATTGTGATCATCATCACATATTTAACAACTTGCCTACCGGGCACTTTTACCCCCTTCCTGCCCAGGCCAATTTTCAGCTTTCAGAGCTGTTGCACTTTGAATGACAATTGCATGATCATGGAACACTGTGCCCTAACTAAATTTAAATAAAGCAAATAAAGCTTTCTTTTGGTGGTATTTAATCACCACTGGGGTTTTTATTTTTTTGCTAAACAAATGAAAAATCACCAAATATTAAAAAAAAAAGGTTTTCTTAGTTTCTGTTATAAAGTTTTGGAAATGTGATTTTTCTCCTTCACTGATGTGCGTTGATGAGGCTGCACTGATGGGCACTGATAGGCTGCACTGATGGGCACTGATGAAGAGGCACTGATGAGGCTGCACTGATAGGTGGCACTGATGGGCACTGATAGACGGCACTGATGGGCACTGATAGACAGCACTGATGGGCACTGACAGCCAGCACTGATGGGCACTCATAGCCAGAACTGATGGGCACTGATAGCCAGCACTGATGGGCACTGATACAAAGCACTGATGGGCACTATTGGCCACACTGATGGGCACCGATCATCAGGGCACTGATGATCAGTGCCCTGATGATCAATGTAGATGTCCCCACTGGCAGCGTGAGGAGAGGGCTGCCTATAACTGTCATTTCCTATGTGATTGCACATAGCTGAACACATGGTAAAAGGCAGCTTTGACTGGCCCTGTACCTAGACACGTGATCGGCTGTGTCCATACTTCTCCCATAAGATATGTCAGATTAGTTTTACCTCACATACCTTAAATAGGAGTCCTAGAGGGAAGAGTGATTGGAATGACACTTTGCTGGTGGGAAAGGAATCATGGCACTCATTTTTAATATGGTTGACATATAAAGACTTTTTGTATTCTAGACTATCTTCACAAATTGCCTTTGGAACAGATTTTTTTTAAATTCACCCTTGTAGAATGTGCCATACAAGAAAATACTGTTGTAAACAGTCATAAGTTTGAGGATCATATTGTACATTTTATTCAAGGTTCTGTGAATAAATTAGTTGATATGAACTGGTAGAAAGGTAATATTGATGTTATTATACTAGTTTGTATTTCTTTAGAGGAAAAGATAGATACTAATGGTAAGAATTGATTACATATTTTATTTAAAAGGATAAATTCACCTTTCTTAACATGTTACATGTTACACCCATATTCAGGGTGTAACAGGTTATGAAAGATCTGGCCCCCGCTCCCCCATTGTGACAGCTAGAAGGGGATCTACTGCTGTCACAATTTAAAAAAAACCTTGACTGTGCGGGGCTCCTCCCAACTGGCCACGTCACTCATTCACAGTATCCTGTAATGGGAAAACTACAAGTTCTGACAGCCTTTGTGGCTGTTGGCTTGTACTTCTAAATTAACTACCATGGCGCTGTTGAGCTCATTGATTCTTCCTGTCAGTGTGTATCTGCTTGCCCCTATGAGGTACGAGCACACATATATACTAACAGGTCTGCAAAAGTCCTGCATGGCAGGGGGCAATGCTTTCCAGGCTCCCAAAAAAAATAGTAAATTTTTTATAGCTACATTTTTGATAAAATGTGAACTTACCCTTTAATGGCTTTAAGCCTTGGAAATTAGGAGATAGATGTTGAGGACTTATGAATTTTACTAGGTTACACCCAGTATGGTAGAAATTCTGATGGATGGGATGTTATGGAAGGGGTATATGGTATAAAATAGTATATTTAAAAAAAGCTAAATGTATTTTATTTCAAAAAGAGTCACTTGCCCTAATAGAGTCACTGTTGAACTTAATCATCCAGATTGTTGGGAGAACACAAACTCAGTAAAAGTTGCTTTTTGGTTATAGACAAAATATATGTAATTAGTATGACAACTGAACAATGAGAATAAATATTTGTTTTGTACATTTGGAATAATTGGGTTACATATTTGTAACTGTTTGGTGTCAAGAATAGTGTACAAAGGCTTATATTATACTAATCATTCTTAATCATGAACATTTCACAAGCTCAAACAGGGAATCGGGTCCTGCATATGCCAAAAGAGAATAATTAAATTAAAAAACTCTAGCTGTCACAAAGGAGATATAATGAATTCATTTTCCCACTTAAACTGTCAAGTCTTTCTTCAAAGTGTGTCATGGTGCAAATCTTTGTAAATTAACACCTCTTGTTTTTTCATGCAGTAACACTTTCAGCATAGCATGGGGTGTTTTTTAAACAAGTGGTGTAAATCCCACAGTGTCTAAAGCAGGCTATACACTAGTAGAATCCTAGTGGACTTTTTTAATGGTTAGTGGGGTCAAAGCAACATTTGTTTTTGACCGCAGTGACAAGAAAATTTGAAGGAACCAGATGGAAATTTTTTTCTGGTACCTACAGGTACTTATATAGCGCCATCAATCTACGCAGTGCTTTACACATATATTGTACATTCACATGAGTCCCTAATAGAGATGAGCGAATCGAAGTAGGCGAAGTGGAATTCGAGTCGAATATTGGAAAATTTTCCTAAAATGGCGGCGGACATGTGCGGCGACGGAGCGGGGATGTCTGGGAAGGCGCGCAGACAAGGCGCGCTGACCCATAATGCATTACTTAGGGCCACAGAATTGTTACTCAGGGACACAGAACTGTTACTGAGGGACACAGAACCGTTACTTAGGGCCACAGAATTGTTACTCAGGGACAGACACAGAATTGTTACTCAGGGACACAGAATTGTTACTGAGGGCCACAGAACCGTTACTTAGGGCCACAGAAACGTTACTCAGGGACAGACACAGAATTCTTACTCAGGGAAAGACACAGAATTGTTACTCAGGGACACAGAATTGTTACTGAGGGCCACAGAACCGTTACTTAGGGCCACAGAAACGTTACTCAGGGACAGACACAGAATTCTTACTCAGGGACAGACACAGAATTGTTACTCAGGGACACAGAATTGTTACTGAGGGACACAGAATTGTTACTCAGGGTCACAGAATTGTTACTCAGGGACACAGAATTGTTACTCAGGGACACAGAATTGTTACTGAGGGACACAGAATTGTTACTGAGGGACACAGAATTGTTACTCAGGGACAGACACAGAATTGTTACTCAGGGACAGACACTGAATTGTTACTCAGGGACAGACAGAATTGTTACTGAGGGCCACAGAAATGTTACTTAGGGCCACAGAAACGTTACTCAGGGACACAGAATTGTTACTCAGGGACAGACACAGAATTGTTACTCAGGGACAGACACAGAATTGTTACTGAGGGACACAGAATTGTTACTGAGGGCCACAGAACCGTTACTTAGGGCCACAGAAACGTTACTCAGGGACAGACACAGAATTGTTACTCAGGGACAGACACAGAATTGTTACTGAGGGACACAGAATTGTTACTGAGGGACACAGAATTGTTACTGAGGGCCACAGAACCGTTACTTAGGGCCACAGAATTGTTAATCAGGGACAGACACAGAATTGTTACTCAGGGACACAGAATTGTTACTGAGGGCCACAGAACCTTTACTTAGGGCCACAGAAACGTTACTCAGGGACAGACACAGAATTCTTACTCAGGGACAGACACAGAATTGTTACTCAGGGACACAGAATTGTTACTGAGGGACACAGAATTGTTACTGAGGGCCACAGAATTGTTACTCAGGGACACAGAATTGTTACTGAGGGACACAGAATTGTTACTGAGGGACACAGAATTGTTACTGAGGGACACAGAATTGTTACTCAGGGGCAGACACAGAATTGTTACTGAGGGCCACAGAACTGTTACTTAGGGCCACAGAACTGTTACTTAGGGCCACAGAAACGTTACTCAGGGACACAGAATTGTTACTCAGGGACACAGAATCGTTTAATTAAAGAGTATGTCAGACAACATGCAGAGGAGTGGCAGAGGAGGCAATGTTTTAGGAGCGAGCAGACGTGGCAGCAGAGGAAGGGGTCGAGGCAGCACTATTCGCAGCCAGAGGCTAGTGCTCCCGGTGTCATCCAGTACAGTGAGGAAGAGCTAACAGAGGGCGGTCAGGAACGGGGGGAGACATCCGCCTCTTCAGCAGCCAGGCGAAGAAGTAGTGGCGAGGAGAGTGGCTCGGTAGCCGGTGTAGAGACAGGTCTGTCTCCTGACCCACACGCAGCCGAGGGGGCTAGTAGTGAGGCGGAGACCCTAATTGATGATGATGAGGCTGATCGCACTTGGCAGCCTCGTCGTCATCAGGCTATTGCTTCCGCATCATCAGGAGAAGAGGGTGGCAGCTTGGCAGCGAGCAAAACAGTCGGTGGGTTGTCTCCATCGCCACACTCTGCCATGTGCCACTTTCAGATCTCCTCACACACTGCTGGTGTGTTGAATTTTTTGACATAGGGTGCTGGCAGATTACGGGCCTCCCATAGCTGCTGCCAGGCCCCTAATCTGCCATGGGCCCCTATACCGCCTCCTCATGCTGCTGCCAGGTCCACAGTCTCTCATGCCATGTGCCACTTTCAGGTCTCCTCACACTGCTGGTGTGTTCAATTTTTTGACATAGGGTGCTGGCAGATTACGGGCCTCCCATAGCTGCTGCCAGGCCCCTAATCTGCCATGGGCCCCTATATACCGCCTCCTCATGCTGCTGCCAGGTCCAGAGTCTGTCATGGGTCCCTGTACGGCCTCCCATTGCTGCTGTCTCCATCGCCACACTCTGCCATGTGCCACTTTCAGGTCTCCTCACACACTGCTGGTGTGTTGAATTTTTTGACATAGGGTGCTGGCAGATTACGGGCCTCCTATAGCTGCTGCCAGGCCCCTAATCTGCCATAGGCCCCAATATACCGCCTCCTCATGCTGCTGCCAAGTCCAGAGTCTCTCATGGGTCCCTGTACGGCCTCCCATTGCTGCTGTCTCCATCGCCACACTCTGCCATGTGCCACTTTCAGGTCTCCTCACACACTGCTGTTGTGTTCAATTTTTTGACATAGGGTGCTGGCAGATTACGGGCCTCCCATAGCTGCTGCCAGGCCCCTAATCTGCCATGGGCCCCTATATACCGCCTCCTCATGCTGCTGCCAAGTCCAGAGTCTGTCATGGGTCCCTGTACGGCCTCCCATTGCTGCTGTCTCCATCGCCACACTCTGCCATGTGCCACTTTCAGGTCTCCTCACACACTGCTGGTGTGTTGAATTTTTTGACATAGGGTGCTGGAAGATTACGGGCCTCCCATAGCTGCTGCCAGGCCCCTAATCTGCCATGGGCCCCTATACCGCCTCCTCATGCTGCTGCCAGGTCCACAGTCTCTCATGCCATGTGCCACTTTCAGGTCTCCTCACACTGCTGGTGTGTTGAATTTTTTGACATAGGGTGCTGGCAGATTACGGGCCTCCCATAGCTGCTGCCAGGCCCCTAATCTGCCATGGGCCCCTATACCGCCTCCTCATGCTGCTGCCAGGTCCACAGTCTCTCATGCCATGTGCCACTTTCAGGTCTCCTCACACTGCTGGTGTGTTCAATTTTTTGACATAGGGTGCTGGCAGATTACGGGCCTCCCATAGCTGCTGCCAGGCCCCTAATCTGCCATGGGCCCCTATATACTGCCTCCTCATGCTGCTGCCAAGTCCAGAGTCTGTCATGGGTCCCTGTACGGCCTCCCATTGCTGCTGTCTCCATCGCCACACTCTGCCATGTGCCACTTTCAGGTCTCCTCACACACTGCTGGTGTGTTGAATTTTTTGACATAGGGTGCTGGCAGATTACGGGCCTCCTATAGCTGCTGCCAGGCCCCTAATCTGCCATAGGCCCCTATATACCGCCTCCTCATGCTGCTGCCAGGTCCAGAGTCTCTCATGGGTCCCTGTACGGCCTCCCATTGCTGCTGTCTCCATCGCCACACTCTGCCATGTGCCACTTTCAGATCTCCTCACACACTGCTGGTGTGTTGAATTTTTTGACATAGGGTGCTGGCAGATTACGGGCCTCCCATAGCTGCTGCCAGGCCCCTAATCTGCCATGGGCCCCTATACCGCCTCCTCATGCTGCTGCCAAGTCCAGAGTCTGTCATGGGTCCCTGTACGGCCTCCCATTGCTGCTGTCTCCATCGCCACACTCTGCCATGTGCCACTTTCAGGTCTCCTCACACTGCTGGTGTGTTGAATTTTTTGACATAGGGTGCTGGCAGATTACGGGCCTCCCATAGCTGCTGCCAGGCCCCTAATCTGCCATGGGCCCCTATATACCGCCTCCTCATGCTGCTGCCAAGTCCAGAGTCTGTCATGGGTCCCTGTACGGCCTCCCATTGCTGCTGTCTCCATCGCCACACTCTGCCATGTGCCACTTTCAGGTCTCCTCACACACTGCTGGTGTGTTGAATTTTTTGACATAGGGTGCTGGCAGATTACGGGCCTCCTATAGCTGCTGCCAGGCCCCTAATCTGCCATAGGCCCTTATATACCGCCTCCTCATGCTGCTGCCAGGTCCAGAGTCTCTCATGTGTCCCTGTACGGCCTCCCATTGCTGCTGTCTCCATCGCCACACTCTGCCATGTGCCACTTTCAGGTCTCCTCACACACTGCTGGTGTGTTGAATTTTTTGACATAGGGTGCTGGCAGATTACGGGCCTCCCATAGCTGCTGCCAGGCCCCTAATCTGCCATGGGCCCCTATATACCGCCTCCTCATGCTGCTGCCAGGTCCAGAGTCTGTCATGGGTCCCTGTACGGCCTCCCATTGCTGCTGTCTCCATCGCCACACTCTGCCATGTGCCACTTTCAGGTCTCCTCACACACTGCTGGTGTGTTGAATTTTTTGACATAGGGTGCTGGCAGATTACGGGCCTCCCATAGCTGCTGCCAGGCCCCTAATCTGCCATGGGCCCCTATACCGCCTCTTCATGCTGCTGCCAGGTCCACAGTCTCTCATGCCATGTGCCACTTTCAGGTCTCCTCACACTGTTGGTGTGTTGAATTTTTTGACATAGGGTGCTGGCAGATTACGGGCCTCCCATAGCTGCTGCCAGGCCCCTAATCTGCCATGGGCCCCTATATACCGCCTCCTCATGCTGCTGCCAAGTCCAGAGTCTGTCATGGGTCCCTGTACGGCCTCCCATTGCTGCTGTCTCCATCGCCACACTCTGCCATGTGCCACTTTCAGGTCTCCTCACACACTGCTGGTGTGTTGAATTTTTTGACATAGGGTGCTGGCAGATTACGGGCCTCCTATAGCTGCTGCCAGGCCCCTAATCTGCCATAGGCCCCTATATACCGCCTCCTCATGCTGCTGCCAGGTCCAGAGTCTCTCATGGGTCCCTGTACGGCCTCCCATTGCTGCTGTCTCCATCGCCACACTCTGCCATGTGCCACTTTCAGGTCTCCTCACACACTGCTGGTGTGTTGAATTTTTTGACATAGGGTGCTGGCAGATTACGGGCCTCCCATAGCTGCTGCCAGGCCCCTAATCTGCCATGGGCCACTATACCGCCTCCTCATGCTGCTGCCATGTCCAGGCGAACGTAGTCACACAGGGGAGGAACTTCTCAGTGTAATGAACAGAGAAATCGACAGATGGCTGTCTCCGCGCAAACTGAAAATCGGAACCATGTTGACCGACAACGGAAAGAACATGGTGTCTGCTCTGCGTCAAGTAAGGTTGTGCCATGCCATGCACCATGCATGGCTCACGTGTTCAATCTGGTTGTCAAGCGGTTCCTAAAATCCACCATCCCACTGCAAGACATCCTTAAAATGTCACGTAAACTTTGCATGCATTTCAGCCATTCCTACACCGCAAAGCACACCCTCCTTGAGCTGCAGCGGCAGAACGGAATTCCACAGCATCGCCTGATCTGCGACGTTGCAACAAGGTGGAATTCAACCCTACACATGTTAGACCGCCTTTACGAACAGCGAAAGGCCATCACCGATTTCCTGATGTTACAAGCGGATAAAGGTACTCCCCTGTGTAACTTCGATGTCAGCCATTGGCAGCTCATGCGTGACACCTGCCGCTTGCTCAGGCCCTTTGAGGAGGCCACGCTATTCGTGAGTCGGCAGGACTATGGGATGAACGACGTCATTCCTCTGTTGCACGTCCTGGAACAAATGCTGTTAACAATGGCTGGTCAGGGTGC
The DNA here is from genome assembly GCF_062004578.1 of Staurois parvus. Classification (NCBI taxonomy): domain Eukaryota; kingdom Metazoa; phylum Chordata; class Amphibia; order Anura; family Ranidae; genus Staurois; species Staurois parvus. The sequence continues at coordinate 8,393,637 of NW_028317945.1, forward strand.
GGTAGACGTGGCGCACAGATCTCAACGCCACATGACCCCTGTGGGGGCAGGACAGGAAGAAGAGGAGGAGGTAGAGGAGGACATTTGTGCTCAGGAATTATTGAGTGAAATGGGTGGTTTTTCCACTCAGCGGACAGGAGTGGAGGAGCAAGAGCATCTGGTAGAGGAGGAGGAGGAGGAGACAGGGGACCCAGACGCACCGTGGCAGTATGCTGTGGAGATGGAGGCAGGGAGTCCCTCGCATTCCTTGGCACAAATGGCCCATAGCATGCTCGGTTGCTTGCGTAGCGACAGCCGAATAATAACCATCAGACAGAGGGATGACTTTTGGCTGTCCACCTTGTTGGACCCTCGCTACCGTTCAAAAATGGTGGCCTTTTTCACACCTGCTGAGAGGGAGGCCAAAATAACGTACTATAAAAACCACCTATGTAGTCAGTTGGTCTCTGCCTTTCTGCGCCAATGTCCATCCTCAGACACTGTGGGCCCTGTGCGCTCGCGTTCCGCTGCCATGGCAGCAGGGGAGGGGTGGGGTGGTAGGAGCAGTGGCAGCTCCACCAGCAGCGGCTGCCTCAGTCTGCAGTCGATGATGAGTAGCTTTCTTCACCAGCGCAGTGAGGAAACTACTAACCAGCCGCAGCAGCAGCAGCATCAGGTGGACCTGGAGCAGGAGCTCAAACAACAGGCTTGGGCCTACTTGGACAGCACCCTGCCAACCGAGGTAGACAATCCCCTTGACTACTGGGCAACGAAACTTGACCTTTGGCCCCAACTAGCTGAATTTGCCCTTGAAAGGCTGTCATGCCCGGCCAGTAGCGTGGCATCGGAGCGCGTATTTAGTGCGGCAGGAGGTATTGTAACTCCGCGGAGGACACGACTGTCCACCCAAAGTGTAGAGAGACTCACGTTTGTGAAAATGAATCAGGCGTGGATTAGTCTGGATTTCAAACCACCAGTTCCTGACACAACTGACTAAATCCGCCATGAATCATGCCCCAAACATGTGCCACTTTCAGGTCTCCTCACACTGCTGGTGTGTTGAATTTTTTGACATAGGGTGCTGGCAGATTACGGGCCTCCTATAGCTGCTGCCAGGCCCCTAATCTGCCATAGGCCCCTATATACCGCCTCCTCATGCTGCTGCCAGGTCCAGAGTCTCTCATGGGTCCCTGTACGGCCTCCCATTGCTGCTGTCTCCATCGCCACACTCTGCCATGTGCCACTTTCAGGTCTCCTCACACACTGCTGGTGTGTTGAATTTTTTGACATAGGGTGCTGGCAGATTACGGGCCTCCCATAGCTGCTGCCAGGCCCCTAATCTGCCATGGGCCCCTATATACTGCCTCCTCATGCTGCTGCCAAGTCCAGAGTCTGTCATGGGTCCCTGTACGGCCTCCCATTGCTGCTGTCTCCATCGCCACACTCTGCCATGTGCCACTTTCAGGTCTCCTCACACTGCTGGTGTGTTGAATTTTTTGACATAGGGTGCTGGCAGATTACGGGCCTCCTATAGCTGCTGCCAGGCCCCTAATCTGCCATAGGCCCCTATATACCACCTCCTCATGCTGCTGCCTGGTCCAGAGTCTCTCATGGGTCCCTGTACGGCCTCCCATTGCTGCTGTCTCCATCGCCACACTCTGCCATGTGCCACTTTCAGGTCTCCTCACACACTGCTGGTGTGTTGAATTTTTTGACATAGGGTGCTGGCAGATTACGGGCCTCCCATTGCTGCTGCCAGGCCCGTAATCTGCCATGGGCCCCCGTACCGCCTCCTCATGCTGCTGCCAAGTCCAGAGTCTGTCATGGGTCCCTGTACGGCCTCCCATTGCTGCTGTCTCCATCGCCACACTCTGCCATGTGCCACTTTCAGGTCTCCTCACACTGCTGGTGTGTTGAATTTTTTGACATAGGGTGCTGGCAGATTACGGGCCTCCCATTGCTGCTGCCAGGCCCGTAATCTGCCATGGGCCCCTGTACCACCTCTTCATGCTGCTGCCAGGTCCAGAGTGTGTCATGGGTCCCTGTACGGCCTCCCATTGCTGCTGTCTCCATCGCCACACTCTGCCATGTGCCACTTTCAGGTCTCCTCACACTGCTGGTGTGTTGAATTTTTTGACATAGGGTGCTGGCAGATTACGGGCCTCCCATAGCTGCTGCCAGGCCCCTAATCTGCCATGGGCCCCTATACCGCCTCCTCATGCTGCTGCCAGGTCCAGAGTCTCTCATGGGTCCCTGTACGGCCTCCCATTGCTGCTGTCTCCATCGCCACACTCTGCCATGTGCCACTTTCAGGTCTCCTCACACACTGCTGATGTGTTGAATTTTTTGTCATAGGGTGCTGGCAGATTACGGGCCTCCTATAGCTGCTGCCAGGCCCCTAATCTGCCATGGGCCCCTATACCGCCTCCTCATGCTACTGCCAGGTCCAGAGTCTCTCATGGGTCCCTGTACGGCCTCCCATTGCTACTGTCTCCATCGCCACACTCTGCCATGTGCCACTTTCAGGTCTCCTCACACACTGCTGGTGTGTTCCATTTTTTGTCATAGGCTGCTGACAGATTACGGGCCTCCCATTGCTGCTGCCAGGCCTGTAATCTGCCATGGGCCTCCGTACCGCCTGGTCACGCTGCTGCTGGGTCCACAGTGTGACATGGGTCCCTATACCGCCTCCCATTGCTCCCACTCTGCCATGTGCCACTTTGAGGTCTCCTCACACTCCTGCTGTTTTCCATTTTGTCATAGGTTGCTGGCAGATTACAGGCCTCCCATAGGTGCTGCCAGGCCCCAAATCTGCCATGGGCCCCCGTACCGCCTGGTCACGCTGCTGCTGGGTCCACAGTGTGACATGGGTCCCTGTACCGCCTCCCATTGCTCCCACTCTGCCATGTGCCACTTTGAGGTCTCCTCACACTCCTGCTGGTTTCCATTTTGTCATAGGTTGCTGTATGGCCTCCCATTGCTGCTGCCTCCACCGCCACACTGTGGCTCCAAACACTGGTTTTGGCCCCGTGACTGGCCAAATGAGTGAAGTGTGCGGTGATTCTAAGATCGACGGCACTCATCTGCATGTCATACTGACTGACAGTATTATTTCTCTTCCCCAGCAGACTCCAAGGGCATTTAAATTAAAGGTACAGTGTTCTGCACTAATATTAAGTCTCTCTGAAGCCTAGAAACACCCTTTTTTAAGTTAAATTCACAGCGAATATATTCGACTCGAATCGAATATTGTCCACGAATTCGCCGAATCAGTCGAATCGAATTTTTGAATACTTCGCTCATCTCTAGTCCCTAACCGTCAAAGGGCGTACAATCTAAGGTATGAATGTGCTTTTCATTTAAGAAAGTCCATTCACTCCAAAATTGAATGTTAAAAGCAATTTTTTTAAGTATTTGGAATAATATACATCATGCTATTGAATGTACTGATGAGAATTTTCTGGCAAACAATCTAGTGTATGGCCAGTTTTAAGTCCTATTAAAACAATTACAGCTACAATGTTTTTTTCTTTTTCCATAATACTGGAAACTATTGTTCACTTTCATCTACAGTATAATAATGCACATATAGAAAATGATTCAATTGTTTTGTATCTTTAATTATACAAAATATATAGATGAAAATTACAAGAGGTTTATCTTTCATAACATTTCAAAATAGATCAGAAACCTCTAATATTCTTTCATTTCAGCATAAAAAAAGTAATAATTGCTGCCTAACTTTGCACATACATTCCAAGGAAATTGGGTAGCTGACACACTGTCATGTACACTTTGCTGACTGAAGTTTGAGCTCAGTTTACAAACATACAGTTGCAAGAAAAAGTATGTGAACCCCATGGGATTACGTGGAGTTTTGCATGAATTGGGCATAAAATGTGCTCTGAACGTCACCTAAGTCACAACAATAGAAGAACACAGTCTGCTGAACATAATGCTACACAAACATTAGATGTTGCCATGGTTTAATTGCACATAACATGTAAACATTCACAGTGCAGGGAGGAAAAAGTATGTGAACCTTTGGACTTAATAACTGGTTGACCCTCCTTTGGCAGCAATAACCTCAACCAAACGTTTCCTGTAGTTGCAGATCAGACCTGCACAACGATCTGGAGTAATTTTGGACCACTCCTCTTCACAAAACTGTTTCAGTGTAGCAATATTCTTGGGATGTTTGGTGTGAATTGCTCTCTTAAGGTCATGCCACAGCATTTCAATCGGGTTGAGGTCATGACTGGGCCACTCCAGAAGGCATATTCTGTGCTGTTGCAGCCATTGTTTTGTTGAATTACTTGTATGCTTTGGGTCATTGTCCTGTTGCATCACCCATCCTCTGTGGAGCTTCAGTTGGCGGACAGATGGTCGTACGTTTTCCTGCAAAATGTCTTAATAAACTCTGGAATTCATTTTCCCATCAATGACAACAATCCGTCCAGACTCTGAGGCAGCAAAGCAGCCCCAAACCATGATACTCCCTCTGCCATATTTTACACTGGGGATGAGGTTTTGATGTTGGTGTGCTGTGCCTTTTTTTCTCCACACATAGTGTTTTGTGTTCTTCCCAAACAACTCAATCTTGGTTTCATCTATCCACAGTATATTTTGCCAGTAGTGCTGTGGAACATCCGGGTGCTCTTTTGCAAACTTCAAACGTGCTGCAATATTCTTTTTGGACAGCAATGGCTTCCTCCGTGGTGTCCTCCCATGTACTCCATTCTTGCTTAATGTTTTCGTTATTGTAGATGTGTCAACAAAAATGTTAGCATGTGCCAGAGATTTCTGTAGGTCTTTAGCTGACACTCTGGGATTCTTCTTTACCTCATGCAGCATTCTGCGCTGTGCTCTTGCAGTCATTTTTACAGGACGACCACGCCTAGGGAGAGTAGCAACAGTGCTAAACTTTCTCCATTTGTAGACAGTCTCTCTTACCGTGGACACATGAACATCAAAGCTTTTGGAGATACTTTTGTAGCCCTTTCCAGCTTTTTTCTGCAAGGCATGGTTCACATCAGACAGTGCTTCTTGAAACCAGTAAACCCAAAACAGGTGTGTGTTTTTTAAGGACAGGACAGCTGTCAGCAACACATCCAATATCATCACACTGATTGGAGTCAAGGTTGGCTCACTCCTGGCTCCAATTAGCTCTGGGAGAAGTCATTAAGCTAGGGCCTCACATACTTTTTCCTCCCTGCACTGTGAATGTTTACATGTTATGTGCAATTAAACCATGGCAACATCTAATGTTTGTGTAGTATTATGTTCAGCAGACTGTGTTCTTCTATTGTTGTGACTTAGATGACGTTCAGAGCACATTTTATGCCCAATTCATGCAAAACGCCACATAATCCCAAGGGGTTCACATACTTTTTCTTGCAACTGTATACTCTATTTTTAATCTGAACACTCTCAATGTCACTTTAATTCAACATGAATTGCATTTACGTATCAATTAATGTAACTAATAATTTCTTTGTTACATTAAACTGCTATCTTTATAACAGACTTGGGGCTATAGGAGAACCAATGCCTGGAGAACTCTATGTTTTTTGTGTTTGTATGTTATCTAGAAGGATCTGGTCACTAGTTGCCTTCTGTGCCCATCCGGACTTCCATCTAGCCTGGGCACTCTAGTGTTTCATTGGGTCCTGCTCACGTTCACATAGAACTGTATAGCGGCTAGGGCCTGTAGGAATACCTGCCAACTTTACTAGGAGTTGCTTTGAAGGCCCATTGTCCTGCCACATAATTATTTTGGGACTATGTTCTTCTTTTGGTGGGACATGGGCCGGGGTGGTTACTGAGATGGAGCTTGCTTGGGAACCTCAGAATTTTAATGTTACATCTCACTGGGGTTTTGTAACTACAGCTATGGAACTGTTGCTCCGTTACTCTATGAACAGCACCAAGGTACCTTAACCCAGCTGTCACTCCGGTTCTGTCCATGGGACATGTCACTTTTTGGACCATATCATCTGGGGGTCCAGGACTATCGAATGGTATCCTGGGATTGCCACAGCTCCCTTGGGATCACCCCAAAAGAACTATCATTGTAACATATGGTTTCCTATCCATCTATGTAGGCGCTGGACTGTCTGAGATGGCCATTGTCTATGATAAAGTGAAATCAAAAAATAGTGAAAAAAGTGCAGCACTGCATAGTATAAAACTAAAAACAAAACATGATGAATAAATGTGAAAGTCCAAACAAAATTCTTCTAAATATTCTTTCTACCGTGATCACCAAGCGCTTCAACCAAAAAAGTGCTCAATTCCTCCACCAGATGTCTGCTCACCTCCAGCAGTGTAACCTCACATATACTGTATGTTTGGTCTAACTGCACTTTTGGTCCCCCAATGGACACTGATCAACTTGATGAATAAATGGATGTAGCTATCTCACTCCAAGTACATCCCTCTTCAGCAATATACCTCATAAATAAAAGAGCTCCACACAGTGCGTAAAAACTTAAAACTTTTATTAACAATATAGCATATCCAAATGCACACTTACATGAGCCAAGTATAACAAGCCTCCACTAAACCTCCGCAATCTCAAGAAGCTGTGCTGCTGGAGTCAGCTCAATACAGTTAACATGTATCAGCGGTATATCTTCCAATCATGGAACAATATGAAACAGAAAACGTGGGACACCACTGTCACAAGGGCCCTCTGTGTATTACCAGAGTGTCTTCCGATTTCCGTCCTCAGGAAAGGATGCGTGCCACCAGTATGATAATACCGGCTCCTAGTTGCGTCGTGATGTCATCCAAAAGCTCCTCCCCAACACGTTTCGTCACTGATCTTGTGACTTTTTCAAGGGGATCTGATTGGGCCGTGCGATGCCGTACAAGCATATATATGTATATAGACCCCAGAGCCATTTTGTTATAGACAATTAGGGCACACCATTTTGAAGTGGTAAAAGCTGTATTACAATTGGACCAAGTCTCACAGAGAAAATACCCAGGTCCTATATTTTAACATATACGAATTTAGAATGAATGTATGTCACTAGCTAGCACAGATTACTAGACAATGCTGATCTTCCTACAAACATAGTGGCATTGATAAACGTAAAGCCCTTCGATAGCATGGAGTATACATAATAAACCATCAAGAAAAACTCTTGGGGCAAGAGTCTTAAGCTTATGGATCCAGAAGGACTCCCTTTTACCTAACTCTCTGATCTTATTATCACCCCTCCAATTATGTTTATAGGACTCAATTCCCCAAAATTCTAAACCTGAACAATCCTTATTGTGTTTGTTTGGGAAATCCCTTACTAATGTTGTGAACATGTTCCTTCATCCTTTCTTTTAATATCACAAGATACAAAATCTTAAATCAAATACTTCTTGCCTGTCGCAGAACTAATGAAAGATGTTCTTCTTTTATTATTATTCTTAAAGTGGAGTTCCACCTGAAAAAAATAAAAGTCAGCAGCTACAAAAACTGTAGCTGCTGATTTTAAAATACAAACACTTACCTGTCCCTTGGTCCAGCGGTGTCCTCACCACCGCTGGTTTCAGCGGCCGTCTTCTCTCCCTGGCGCCGGCATCTTCAGTGTGGGCACCCAGCTGTGACAGCTTGCAGCTTCACAGCCGGGTTCCCACTGTGCATGCTTGAGAAGCACTAAGCTTTGTGAATGGCCCTGTAGTCTTCTGGAACCTGTCACGTGTCCCAGAAGACTATGGGGAGGGAGGGGGAGGACAACTTCCGCTTCCGATCACCTAGGCGATCACAGCGGAAATGGGAGCGGGTACCTGTCAAATTCAGATACCTGCTCCCCAAAAGTGCCAATCCTTAATGGGGAGCGGGAGACAAAGGCTTAAAATGGAACTTCCTCTTTTGGGTGGAGCTCTGCTTTAACCCTGGTGCAACTGTAACACTGGCTACAAGCAAAAAAACCTTTACCCTTAAAAAAATAAAAAACAGATTTCTTGGGGGGATCCACTACAGTACGCACCAATTTGTCCCTCAGAGTGGGGGCCTTTTTATATATAAACCTAGGTATATCTGAGAGAACAGAATTTAAATGTTTATCTAGTTTAAGTATAGGCTAATATTGTTCAATTACAGTGGGGATCGAAATTTTGGGCACCCCAGCTAAAAATTTGTATTAATGTGCATAAAGAAGCCAAGGAAAGATGGAAAAATCTCCAAAAGGCATCAAATTACAGATTAGACATTCTTATAAGATTTATTAGTTAGATTTTATTTCCATCATTTACACTTTCAAAATAACAGAAAACAAAAAAATGGCGTCTGCAAAAGTTTGGGCACCCTGCAGAGTTAATATCTTGTACTGCCCCCTTTGGCAAGTATCACAGCTTGTAAACGCTTTTTGTAGCCAGCCAAGAGTTTTTCAATTCTTGTTTGAGGTATCTTTGCCCATTCTTCCTTACAAAAGTCTTCCAGTTCTTTGAGATTTCTGGGCTGTCTGTCCGCACTGCTCTTTTAAGGTCTATCCATAGATTTTCAATTATGTTGAGGTCAGGAGATTGTGAAGGCCATGGCAAAACCTTCAGTTTACACCTCTTGATGTAATCCCCCGTGGATTTCGAGGTGTGTTTAGGATCATTATCCATTTGTAGAAGCCATCCTCTCTTTAACTTCAGCTTTTTCACAGATGGCATCAAGTTACCATCCAAAATTTGTTGAAATTTTATTGAATACATTTTTCCTTCTACTCGTGAGATGTTCCCTGTGCCACTGGCTGCAACACAACCCCAAAGCATGATTGATCCAACCTCATGCTTAACAGTTGGACAGAGGTTCTTTTCATTAAATTCTGTGCCCCTTCTTCTCCAAACGTACCTTTGCTCATTCCGGCCAAAAAGTTCAATTTTAACCTCATCGGTCCACAGAACTTGTTTCCAAAATGCATCAGGCTTGTCTATATGTTCATTTGCAAAGTTCAAACGATGATTTTTGTGGTGAAGACGTAGAAGAGGTTTTCTTCTGATGACTCTTCCATGAAGACCATATTTGTACAAGTATCTCTTTATAGTGGAATAGTGTACCACAACTCCAGTGTCTGCCAGATCTTTCTGGAGGGATCGTGTAGTCAAGCGTGGGTTTTGAATTGTTTTTCTCACAATCCTGCAAGCTGTTCTGTGTGATATTTTTCTTGGTCTTCCAGATGTTGCTTTAACTTCCACTGTTCTTGATGACTGCCATTTCTTAATTACATTCCGAACAGAGGATATTGACATCTGAAAATGCTTTGCTATCTTCTTATAGCCTTCTCCAGCTTTGTGAGCGTCAACTATTTTCAGTTTCAGTTTTCTAGACAACTGCTTAGAAGAACCCATGGTGCTGATTGTTGGGGCAAGGTCAGATGAGTCTGGGCATTTAAAATCTTTGAGATTGACATCACCTGGTCTTCCCAGACGATGATTGAGAACAATCCATGACACTGGCAGGTCTCAGCTTTGCAAAGGGGGCAGTGCATGCTATAAATTCTGCAGGGTGCCCAAACTGTGTAAATGATGGAAATAAAATCTAACTTTTGTTGACATATTATAAGAATGTCTAATCTGTAATTTGATGCCTTTTGGAGATTTTTCCATCTTTCCTTGGCTTCTTTATGCACATTAATACAAATTTTTAGCTGGGGTGTTCAAACTTTTGATCCCCACTGTATATGCTCCACTTGTTTAAATTGGACATTGAAATCCAAAATAACTGATATACTTTGCGTGATCTTATCCACCGTACTTTTATCTTTATCTGCCAGCAGAGAATTTCTATCAAGGCATCTCACCTTCTCTCTTTCTAATTCAATAATATGTCGATCATATCCCTTTTCCATAAACCTATGCGTCAGCACATGTGACTGATGTATAAAGTCTTCCTCCTTACAACAATTTCTTTTTAATCTCATAAACTGGCCCCTCGGAACATTGACAAGCCAAGGCCTATGATGACAACTATGACTCGGTATGTAAGATTTTCTGTCCGTATTTTTGAAAAGGGTTTTGGTTTTAAAACCGCGCTCATCCTTGGTAAGCTTCAGATCCAAAAAATATATCAGAGTCTTATTGGACTCCCACGTAACCTTAATATTCCTATTGTTAATATTCATGTTTTCCAGTATAACTTCCAAGTTCTGTAAGCTCCCATCCCACAGTATAATCAGGTCATCAATAAATCTGCGATAAAGGCTAAGCTGTGGGGAACATTTCTTAAGAACCACTTCCTCCTCCCATTGGGCCATGTAAAGGTTATCTATGCTAAGCGCAAATTTTGCGTCCATCGCTACCCCAGATATTTGTAAATAATATCATGTTTTTAGTTTTATGCTATGTAGTGCTGCACTTTTTTCTCTATTTTTTTATTTCACCTGATAAAAGAGAGGGTATTTATGCCTAACGGCTAGATTGGATTTGGGTATTACATAGTTTTTATCACGTGTACTAGCTTTGTGATCCGTAGCAGCGCGCAAGATTCTATTTATTTATTTAATTGTCTATGATGATGTGATTAGCTTGAATTATTCCATAGCATGTGAGTAGCCTCAGATTCTCAAGGATAAGTTCACCTTTAAGAAAACACAATAAATGCACATATGCACATATTTTTTCCACATGAGCCTGCCAAACATTGTACTTGTGGTCAGTGCATCACAGGTGCAATGTCCTCCAGCTCTCTGCCCATATCTCTGTATGGGCTTTCAGTTAGAAAGCTGGGGGAAGTCTCAGTAGACTATGAGTACACTGATTTTAATTGTAACATTGGCTGTGGGGAAGAAGTACACTCACACGCTGTGACAGGAAGGGCTCTGGGGGTGGGAAGCAGGTGTAATAAGTAACATATTCCTAATAGGTGTACTTAGCCTTTAATTACTCACTAACATTTTGTTTGTAAGTCCTACATTTATGCAAGAGCATGATGTATAGACATGTTACATAGGTCTTATTATGGTGAACAATCAGCAATCTATATTTGATAGTAAAGCTCCAACAGTCTCTCTATATGATATAGAAACTATATTGGACTATATTGAACACTCCTCCCATCAGCTGATTGAGACCTTTCCTCTTTTCTGATGGTATTAGTGAAGCTATGAATTAGTAACTTAGGTGACTACGCAGTGGCACTCGTCAAGCAGAAACTTGGTGAGAATCCATAAACAGTGTTCAACTAATTCCATATTGTGAAAAAATGGCAAGGAGGTGGACATCTATTTGTGGGGGGACATTTTTAAAAATCACTCTAAAAATAGCCTTCGGGCGGTTGTTCTGTCTGTTAATGCCAGTGAACTAAGTTGTCTCAGGCAGCTATGTTCCCAAACACAGAGCCAATTCTAATGGTTCTGCACCTTCTGATTCCGGTGTTTGGTCATAGAAGTAGCCAATCACATATATTACGTACTCTATGTACACACAATTGTTTTTTCACCTGTGTGCCCTCCCCTTCCTCTTAAAAGAGAGGAAGGGGAGAAACCACAAGTAATGAATAAATGACTCATTCATTAGTTCCTGTGATAGCAGCATAGACACAACATCAGCAGATAAGGATTTTTTTAACCCTTTCACTACGCTTCCATTCTGATTTACAGTTTGCTTCTCTATGAGACCTGTATAGAAACCTTTCATCTCCCTTGTCCTGCACATTAACTCCTTAATTACCATACTCCCACTGTATGTGATAAGAATATTAACCCCTTCATAAAGGTTTGTGTATGACCTGAATGCTCTGTATCTAGCGCACCAGTACCAAGCTCCAAGTTTCAATACCCTCAACATGCTTCTCATTTCCAAAAAAAGAAATAAAAAAAGGGATTGCCTTACTTTCCAAAGAGGTCCATTTGGGGATGTTTGTATTTTCCTTTCATTTTTGTAAAGTAAGGGGAGTAGGTTTTTTTCCTTTATATAGTAAAAAAAAATAAAAACATTGCTTATTAAATACTACCAAAATAAAGAGCTATCTGTTGCAAAAAATTATATAACATTTATTTTGGTACTGTGTTATGTTTCACATGACTGTCATATGCCTTTAAGTGTTCTCTGTATTTTGTATCTGCTCCTCCATCTCCTTTGGTTTAGTTAATGCTGTATAGATAGCCCACCCCTTTTCCCAGTAAGGCATTGCAGCTTCTATCCTCATGTTATGAAGCAGGTCACATTATGATCTTTTGATCTATCAGATGTTCATTGTTGTAAGATTCTCTCAGTTTATGGAATAAACTTCACAAGATCTACAAGATGTCTTCTGTATTGAGTCACTGCCTGTGATATTCAACTAACATTGGAGTTATCGCTATCTCATCACAACTGTAAGTTACAGAGATCACACTTTCAATGCTTAGATTGGAGAGACAGAACAGTCAAAAGATCAGTGAAATGTCTTCATAGGATCCTTGCTAGCTTCAAAAGATCAGTGAAGTGTCTTCATAGGAACCTTGCTAGCTTTGGATACACAGTGAGATGTTATATGGACAGCTAACAGAGTGCAGCCATCTCTACACAAGCCTGTACATGTCTGCAAGTATATCTCAGCATAACACTCATCGTTGTCAGGTCAAATTATTGATGTGAATGTCTTACAACTGCAAGTTTATACACTGCATCTGTATACATTAGCACATGGCTTGTCTGTGAAATCTTAAGCACTTGCCGACCAGCCACCGCATTAAAACGGTCGCAGGGCGGCACGGCTGGGCAAAACCACGTTTTAAAACGTAGTTTTGCAAAACAGGTAGGGGGCGTGCGTGAGGCGCGCGCCCGCCCTACCTGTCCCGCGGGTGTCAGCAGCGGGTGTCAGCCACCGGGTCACGGCCGGTGATTACCGGCCATTTCCCCGGGATTAGCGGTGATCGCCGACAGAGAGCAGGGCTGCATTGTTTACACACAGCCCTGCTATCTGTCAGTTCCCCTGACAAGCTGAACAGGGAGAGAAGAATTTCTCTCTCTCGATCAGCCTGCCCCCATCCAGCACACACCCCCGCCCCCTAGTAAAACACTCCCCTAACCCTTTCAGTGAACAAAAATGTTAACCCCTTCCTTCCCAGTGCCATTAGTACAGTGTCAGTGGGTTTTTTTTTCACTGATCACTGTATTGGTGTCACTGGGGATGTCAGTTCCCCCCTAGTGTCAAAATGTCTACCGCAGTCCCGCAGTCCTGCCATAAGTCGCTGATCGCCGCCATATGGCGCTGATCGCCGCCATTATTAGTATAAAAAAAATTTAAAATCCCAGTATCTTTCCCGTCATTTGGAAACGCTATAACTTTAATTTAAACCAATTAATTTACACGTATTGGGATTTTTTTTAGCAAAGACATGTCGCAGAATGCATTTTGGATGAAATTTGTGACAAAATTTGATTTTTTTTTTTTTTACTGGACATGTTTTATAGCAAAAAGTCCAAAATATTGTTTTTTTTTCTCAAAATTGTCAGCCTTTTTTTTTATAGTGCAAAAAATTAAAAACGCACAGGCGATCAAATACCACCGAAAGAAAGCTCAATTTGTGGGAGAAAAAGGATGTAAATTTAATTTGGGTGCAGTGTTGCTTGACCGCACAATTGTCAGTTAAAGTAATGCAGCGCCGTAACACAAACCTCTTCTGTAACCGCTTCCTGACCACCCTACAGCAGAATGCTGCTACAGGGCGGCATGGGTACGCAAAATCACATATATATATATGTGATTCGTGCTCCTGTGGTTTTCACGGACCTCCCAGATAGCGTCAGATTGCCCGTCAGTACACCAGTCATCACATTTAACCCCTTGATTGCCAGGAGCACGCTCATGTACAATAAACCTCCATTGCCAGTATAGTGTCTGAACGGGTCAATATCTTTAATCAGGTCAGCACTTTACCAGCGTTCACATTAGTATAGCGTCCCCAAAAATGCAGCGTTAGCGGGATCAGCCCCGGCACTTGCCAACACCTGCGTTTAGCCCCCACGCTTACCCCCCCTTCTCCCCCAGCAAGTGCAGTGTCAGTAGGTCACTGTCACTTGATACATTGCACACAAAACCACAGTGTTCGCAGAATCAGGCCTTATCTCTGTTAGCACTTGCTGGTAAATTTTGATTATTCTCATATGCAGCAGGGTGCCAGTAGTAGTGCCACGCTACCTTTTGGTGAACTGGCGACACCAGCGGTCTAGTACATCCTGGTCTTTCACATACCTCCTTGATTTTTGGAGCTGTTTTTCACGGAATATCTGTATGCGTTGATTGTGGATCAAAGCAGTTTATATGCACAACAATTTATTGCTGCCAACCCAAATTCAAACTTTGCCAGACCATATGCATGGAAACTCATTACGGTTTTCAAATTTACATTTTTTTTTGGGCCTAACCCTCAACATGGGCATTACTAAAAGAAATGAATTGCGGTTGTATTAGTCCCGATTCATCATATGCCGTGTTCTCTGCTGCCATGGCCAGGCATAGATATGAGAGTATAATGTGTTTTATGCATTTCAGCAACAATACACTCTGTCATCCTCGGGGTAACCCTGAATTTGACCGGCTCCACAAAATTCAGCCCCTCGCAAATCACCTTAACCTAAAATTTGCAGATGTCTATAATCCCCAGCAAAACATCTGCGTTGATGATTACCTTATTAATTTTTCTGGCCGCCTTGCATTCAAACAATTTCTCTCCTGCAAGCGTGCCAGATATGGGGTCAAGATGTAGAAGACCTGTGAGAGGACAACAGGCTATACTTATAAGTTTCGGATTTACGAGGGAAAAGATAGTCACGTGGAGCCCGCCCGGATGCCCAGACTACATGGGGAGCAGTGGCAAGATAGTTTGGGACTTGGTGTCATCGTTTCTCCATATGGGGTACCACTTATACGTGGACAATTTTTATTCAAGCGTGCCACTATTTAGACATTTATTCAATCTTGGAACTGGCACTTGTGTAAAAGTGTGACTTAATGTGTGCCCACCATTAGAAGTGGGTGGATGCAGGGTGGTATATTCTAATGGTGGGCATACCACACACTTTTTCTGGCAGAGATTTCTTCTCATTTTTTCATTCAGTCCACTGGCTGCATACAAAAAAAAAAAAGAACATAGCATATATAACCAACAAGGACCAGCGATGTACTGGTACATCACTGGATTTGAATGGTTATACCAGGATGATGCCTACAGCTGCAGGCATCATCCTGGTGTCGTTTTTTTTCAGCCGGTGATCGGCTTTCATGTAAAAGCAATCCTAGTGGCTAATTAGCTGCAAGATTGCTTTTACAAGCAGTGGGAGATGATGTCCCCCCTCCCCCGCTGCCTTCCACGGCCTTCTCAGGCAGTCCCGTGCCATCAGGGTAACCTGAGAATGCAGCCAGTGTTTCTGCCAGCTGACCATAGAGCTGATTGGAGACCAGAGTGGTGCCAATCATCTCTATAGTCTAAGAATTCGGAAGCTACAAGCATTTCATCACTTCAGTTTCGCAGGATATAAACAGTGCCATTTGTAAATTGGGAAAGCATCTGATCACACCGATTTTGGTTTAATTAGATAATGTAAGGGCAGAGGAGATATCTAGAGTCTGATAGACCCCAGATTTCTCAAAAAAAATATATGACAATGCCCATTGAAGTTATTGGGGTTATTTGCATTCCCTGTTATTGCATTAAAAGTGATAAAAAAAAATGAAAAAAAATGAAAGGTACAATGTAAAAATAATTTGAAAAAAATCAAAATAACTAAAAATAAAAAAATTGCCCCTCCCATGCGCGCACACCTGTGTGCACAAGCCTTGACCCTGTGCCGTTATGTAAACAGCGGTTGCACCATGCATGTGAGGTATTGCCGTGAACGTCAGATCAAGGGCAGTAATTCTAACACTAGACCTCCTTTGTAAATCTAAAATGGTGGCTTTTAAAGCACTGCCTATGGATATTAAAAATGTTTGCAGTTTGTCGCCATTGAACGGGGCATGCGCAGTTTTAAAGCATGTCATGTTTGGTATCTATTTACTCGGCATACCATTATCTTTTATATTTTACCAAACAATTGGCCAATATATTGTGTTTTTGTGCATTAAAAGTAAGAAAAGTGTATTTTTGTTTTAAAAATTGCATTTGAAAAATCGCTGCGCGAGTACTATGTGCCATAAAAAATTGTAGTACCCACCATTTTATTCACTAGGGTGTCTGCTTTAAAAAAAATATATAATGTTTGGGGGTTTAAATTAATTTCCTAGCAAATAATACTGATTTTTTTCATGTGAACAAAAAGGCTTGATCTTCAGGTGGTTAGAAGAGTGAATGATGTGTGGCATAAACTTCTAATGCTGGGCATAAAACGCCCCCACCCCCCAAAATGACCCCTTTCTGGAAAGTAGTCACCCCAAACTATTTGCTGAGAGGAATGTTGAATCAATAGAAGAATTTATTTTTTTACCACAAGTTTTTGGAAAATGACAAAAATAAATATATATTTTTTTTTTACACAAAATTGTCACTTAAATGATTTACTGCTCACACATGCCATGGTTATATGTGGAATTACTCCCCAAACATTTTGCTACTTCTCCCGAGTATAAGGGTACCACATGTGAGAGACTTTTTGGCAGTCTAGCCAAGTACAGGACCCCAAAATCCAATAAGCACCTTCAGGCTTTTAAAGGGCTTTATTTCCTCATTACACTTCCAGACTACCTATCACAGTTTCGGAGGCCATGAAATGCCAGGATAGCACCTAACCCCCCAAAATTACCCCTTTTTGGAAAGTAGACACCCCAAGGAATTTGATAAAAAGCACAGTAAGTATTTTGCAGATCTCATTTGTTGCTACAAGTTTTTGGAAAATGAAGAAAAAAAACAAAAACATATTTTCTCTACTTTTTTTATATTTAAAAACCTTGTGAGAAAAAATAAAATCTGCAAAATACTCACCATGCCTTTTTTTAAATTCCTTGGGGTGTCTACTTTCCAGAAAGGGGTCATTTGGGGGGGTTTGGGGCTATCCTGGCATGTCAGGGCCTTCGAAACTGTGATAGGTAGTGAGGAAGTGTAATGAGGAAGTTACGCACCTTCAGGCTTTCAAAACGGTCATTGGATTTCAGACTCCTGTATGTGGCTAGGCTCCCAAAAAGTCTCACACATGTGGTATCCCCATACTGAGTAGAAATAGCAGAATGTATTTTGGGGTGTAATTCCACATATACCCATGGCTTGTGCGAGAAATAAATAATTTAAATGACAACTTCGTGTAAAAAAAAAAAAGGTTTTTGTCATTTTCGAGAAACTTGTGGAAAAAAAATAAATCTTCCATGGACTCAATATGCCTCTCAGCAGATAGCTTAGGGTGTCTAATTTCCGAAAAGGGGTCATTTGAGGGTGTTTGAACTATTCTGGTATTTTAGCACCTCAAGAAATGTAATGGGCAGTCAGAAAGTAAAAGCTATGTAAATTCCATTATCTATACCATAGTTTGTAGACGCTATAACTTTCACAAAAAGCAATCAATATACACTTATTGGGATTTTTTTAACCAAAAACATGTAGCAGAATACATTTTGGCCTAAATTTATGATGTAATTTTAGTTATTTTAGATATTTTTTATGACCAAAATGAGAAAATATTGTTTTTTTTTTTTTTTTTAAATTTTCTTCAAAATTTTTATGGTTATAGCGCCAAAAATAAAAAGTGCTCAGGTGATCAAATACCACCAAAAGAATGCTCTATTTGTGTTAAAAAAAGGACATAAATTTCATTTATGAACCGTATTGCATGACTGCGCAATTGTCCGTTAAACTAGCACAGCGCTGTATAGCAAAAAAATTTCGTAAATTGCAGTATCTATACCAGCAATGGGCAAACTACGGCCCGCGGGCCATATACGGCCCGGCGGACCTTTTAATCCAGCCCGCGGAGCTAGGCTCCTGCTAGGCTCCTCTCACAGTCCGCCCTGAAGACCGGTGTAGCATGAAAATCTGTCTCCTATGAGGATCTGTCCCCCTCGACGTATCTGCGCATGTGCCGGAGATCGCCGATCGGCTGCTAATGCCTGAAACTGGCACATGCGCAGATACGTCGAGGGGGACAGATCCTCATAGGAGACAGATTTTCATGCTACACCGGAACGGCACGGGAACACGGCGAGAGGAACGCGCGGAGCTAAGGTAAGTGAATTGACACGGGGGACTTGGGGACTTAATATGGGGGATGAATTACTATGGGGGATGAATTACTATATGGGGGATGAATTACTATGGGGGATGAATTACTATATGGGGGATGAATTACTATGGGGGATGAATTACTATATGGGGGATTAATTACTATAGGGGATGAATTACTATGGGGGATGAATTACTATGGGGGATGAATTACTATATGGGGGATGAATTACTTTGGGGGATGAATTACTATATGGGGGATGAATTACTATGGGGGACGAATTACTATGGGGGATGAATTACTATGGGGGATGAATTACTATATGGGGGATGAATTACTATGGGGGATGAATTACTATGGGGGATGAATTACTATATGGGGGATGAATTACTATGGGGGATGAATTACTATATGGGGGATTAATTACTATGCTTACTATGGGGGAATATTACTATACTTACTATGGCTGAAACATACACATCATTCATCTACTCTTGGTCCGGCCCCCGGGTCCAATATATGAACCCATTGCGGCCCTCAAGTCAAAAAGTTTGCCCACCCCTGATCTATACCATAGTTTGTAGACGCTATAACTTTCACACAAAGCAATCAATATACACTTATTGGGATTTTTTTTACCAAAAACATGTAGCAGAATACATTTTGGCCTAAATTTTTAACTAACTTTGAGTTTACTATATATTTTTTATAGCTGAAAGTAAAAAATATCGTTTTTCTTCAAAATATTTGGTTTTTTTTGTTTATAGCGTGAAAAATAAAAAGCACACAGGTGATCAAATACCACCGAAAGAAAGCTCTATTTGTGTGAAAAAAAGGATGTAAATTTCGGTTAGGTGCAGCATTGCATGACCGCGCAATTATCAGTTGAATTAGTGCAGCGCCGAGTAGCAAAAAGAGGCCTGGTCATTAAGGGGGGTAAATCCTCAGGAGCTCAAGTGGTTAAAGAAAGTAAAAGAAAACTTTTCTGCAACCATTGCCTAGGAAACCTGAGCTCACCCACAGAAAAATGTATACATTTCTCTGTAAACTTTCTATCAACCCCTCTCCTTGCTAACATGATGTTTAAGGAAAGTAATATACAGTCTGGGGAAGCTAATATACAACCACAATCACAGCTGCATCCGGAGCACGACTTAAACCCTGAATCATACAATAGAGAAAACCGCTTAACAAAACCAAGCTGGAAGGTGCAAGAGAATCTTAATGCTGAGAAGTAAGAACTGTTGTCTAACATTAATGACTTATGGTCTAATACTGTTAAATGCATGTCTGCTCTCTCCCAACAATCTCATGAGCCAATAAAACTAGAGGGCGCTATCCAGCAATTGAATGTTGCTTGTGAGAATGATCAAAGATTGTGTGTTAAATATATTGCTCTGTTAAAGCGGTACAACACTCAAAGGTCATTGGAAGAATTAATGCGTTTTGAGGAGCTCAATCTTGAAAGAGACAATTTAGTGGTGCGAACAAAAACAGAGGCAGTGAGAATAACATAACTCCATGAATCCAGATCTTATCGCTCTGCGTCTACTAGACGCTCCTCAAGATCTTCCAAATCCCTACAATCAAGGTGTTCTACACTCAGCCAACAACTAATAAAAGCCCATGCTGATGCTTTCGCCCAAAAGAAAGCAGAAATGGAGGCTCAGGCTGCACATAAGAAAGCAGAAATTGAGGCTCAGGCAGCATATAAAAAAGCAGAAATGGAGGCTCAGGCCTCATATTAGAAAGCAGAAATGGAGGCTCAGGCTGCATACTCAGTCGAAACATCCTAAGGGTGCATAAAGTTCGTCATCAAATCAATGGTCCACACAATGCACCATATGCTCAGTGTCTGGACCTAGGATGGGTCATCATAGGCAATGTCTGCCTAGACAAGGACAGGAGGTCCTACTCAGTCTCTTCCCTTAAAACACATGTCCTGTCAAATGGGCGAACAACTTGTTCTGCACAACGACCACATAAATATATATTGTGAAAGAAACACTGTTTGAAAAAGGTGCACAACAGCACATCATACAAGACAATAAGAAAGCTCTTAATCTCTGGGATGACAACATCGGCAACACAGTGATCGAGTTAACCACTAAAGACAATGAGTTGGCAGCTGCCATAGAAGACAAAGAATTCTTGAAAACCATGAGTAAAGAGTTCTACCAAGATGATTCCAACAGTTGGGTAGCACCTCTACCATTTTGTACCCAAAAAAAGAGACTACCAAACAATAGGGTACACGAAGAATCACGGTTTGTTTCTTTATATCGCAGTTTGAACCAGAAGCCTGATATGAAAAAGCACTTTGTGGACTTTATGCAGAAGGTGTTTGAGAGAGATCATGCTGAGCCTGCACCTCCTCTTACGGAAGGAGAGGAATGTTGGTACCTACCATGCTTTGGTGTCTACCATCCTTGCAAGCCTGATCAGATTAGGGTGGTCTTTGACTCAAGTGCTCGTCCTGAATGCATCTCCCTCAATGACAATCTTCTCACTGGGCCTAATCTGAACAACAATCTCATAGGAGTTTTACTTCAATTCAGACAACAGCCAATTGCTGTTATGGCTGACATTCAGCAGAAGTTCCACTGTTTCATCGTTCGTGAAGACTACAGAAACTTCCTCAGGTTCCGATGGTACCGCAGTAATGATGTCAGCGATGAAGTCATAGACTACTGAATGAAGGTACATGTTTTCGGTAACAGTCCTTCTCCTGCAGTGGCAATTTATGGACTGAGGAAAACAGCTCAAGAGGGTGAGAAAGAATTTGGATCTGATGCAAGACAGTTCGTCGAAAGGAATTTCTATGTAGACAACGGACTCAAATCTCTGCCCGATGAAGAAGAAGCTATTGATCTTCTTACTAGAACCCAGAACATGCTTGCCACTGCAAACCTCAGACTTCACAAAATCATCTCTAACAGCGACAAGGTCATGATAGCCTTTCCTTCAGATAATCATGCTGTCAGTGTGAAGAAATTCCAACTAGGATCTGCCCTTTCTGTTACACAATGCAGTCTTGGATCGCTTTGGATTGTTAAACAAGACACATTCACATTTCAAGCATCAATCTGTGACAAGCCCTTCACAAAGCGAGGAGTTTTGTCTACAGTGAAGAGCATTTATGATCCATTAGGTTTCTTTTTTTTTGTTCCGTAAAAGTTTATTGATGAAATACAGAATAACAGAAAAGATATGCAAATGAAGCTTAGATAAAACATTTGGCATTGCATACAATGAAAAAGCAAGAAGCGGAGTACAAAAATTTGTGTAACGTTGATATACTAGGCTACG
Source organism: Staurois parvus (assembly GCF_062004578.1). Taxonomy (NCBI): domain Eukaryota; kingdom Metazoa; phylum Chordata; class Amphibia; order Anura; family Ranidae; genus Staurois; species Staurois parvus. The sequence goes on from NW_028317945.1 coordinate 8,415,045, forward strand.
ACAAGGATATACTTGTAATACTCAGGCAAGCCATGCTCTTATGATGATAGAGGTATCTAAAAGCAAACTTAAATTGTCATTAGGGCCGCTAATGAAAGTAATGCGATTTATGGTATTAGTATGCCTATTGTTCTCTGGGAGAGTATCCAAAATGTATAAGAGCATGTGAGAAAAGGGAAAGAAGAGAGAGAAGAAAGAGAAAGAGAGAAAAAAAAGAAAAAAAAAGGGGAGGGGGGTAAACGGGGGGGTTTGCAACCTTGTCGATATGGAAGGTCATAAGTGTATGAGATTATGAATTGAACTATCACCAATGTTGAGCAGTTGGGAATAAAACACTGAGGGTGAGTATGTTGCCTTCCATAGAATCGAGTGTAATGGAGTATCACCAATGGGAGGACTGAATTAAATCAAACTGCTTGGTCCATGAGGGATTGGTATGTAGGGGTAGTTATGAAGTGAGTCCAGCAAGCCCAGATATGGGAGAATTTAGTAGGGGTGTCAAGTGCAGTCGCAATCAGTTCTTCCATTTCCGCCATTTTACCCACACGGATCACCCAGTCACGTATAGAGGGAGGGCCGGTGGAGCCCCATAGAACAGGAAGACAGAGTCTGGCTGCATTGACCATATGCATGGCTAAAGATTTAAAGTACTGTCCCCTAGGAAGGGAGGAATGATGGAGAATGAACTGAGCTGGAGACAGGGCTAAGGGCAAGGTAGTTACGGACTCCACAAGCCTATGGACCTCCTGCCAGAATGGTTGAATGCTCGGACAGGACCACCAGATGTGGTGCAATGACCCATCTGAAGTCCCACATCTCCAACAGATGTTGGGAAAGGAGGGATTGAAATGAGAGATTCTCGAGGGGGTTCGGTACCATCTAGAGGCCAGTTTGTATCCGTTTTCCTGTGTTGAGACATTAAGGGAACCTTTATGGGAATACATAAATATTAGGTCCCAGTCTGAGTCCGTCAGATTATCTCCCAAGTCTCTGTTCCAAGCACGGCATGAGAGTAGAGAGCTATAGGCCCTGCTCTCGACAAGGAGGGGGTAGATCTCCGATATCAGATGCTTACGTGGTTCAGCTTTAGAGCATATAGATTCAAAAGGGGTAAGAGGACGGGTCCAGTTATGAGGAGGTTTATGTGAAAGCAGGAAGTGTCTAATCTGTAAATAGGCCCAGAAAGGGAATTTGCAGATACCCAGGCTTTCAAGCAGTTCGTGGAATGATTTCACCTTGCCTTTGTGGAGAAAGTGTTTAACTAAAATCTGGTCATGTGGCCAGTGTTTGGTCAAGAAGTCTTTGTGCATTCCGGGGTGGAAGTCAGGATTGAGACGCATGGAGGTTAGGAGATTAGGTGATTCGGCGATGAATGCAGATTTACAAGTGGGCCCCACCAAAGGGTGAGTGAGAAGGACTTGAGGCGTATGCTTCAGTAGAAGCCATGGGATCGATGCCAGGGGTAAGGGTGAGAAGGCGTTTTCTAGGTGGACCCAGTCTTTAGAGGCACTGTGGACGTGCCAATCCACTATACGGGAAAGGTGACATGCCCAATAGTAACGGTGAAGGTCAGGGAGTCCAATTCCACCACTAAGTTTAGAAAGGGTCAGTTGGGAGAAAGCGTTGCGCGGATGCTTATGGTTCCATAGGAATAAGGAGCACAGTTGTTTGCAAGAAGTAAAAAAAGCAAGAGGTAGATGGATTGGCAGTGTTTGAAAGAGGTAGAGGAGGCAGGGAAGTATGTTCATTTTAATTATCGCTGCCCCTCCAAACCATGAGAAGCAAGGACGATGCCATTTATTGAGATCCTCTTGGATAGAACGAAGAGCAGGAAGGAAATTTTTTGCGTAAAGGTTGTCAAGGTTGCGGGTAAACTGCACGCCAAGATAGGACAGGGATTCCCTCTCCCATTGAAACTAGTTCAGGGGGAAGGGTGATGTTGAGGGTGAAGGACTTGGAGAAGTTGATTTTAAAATTCGACAAGAATCAAAAGAAGGCAAAATCTTTCAGTAGGTTTGGCAAAGTGGTATGAGGATCAGCAAGGAAGAAGAGGATATCGTCCGCATAAGCAGCAAGCTTATATTCTTTGTCCAATACCTTGATCCCTTTGATATCATAATTGGAGCGAATTTTCCGTAGTAGGGGCTCAAGGGATAAGACAAACAAGAGCGGGGAGAGGGGGCAACCCTGACGCGTTCCGTTCCCTAGGTGAAAGGAGTTTGACAAGTGCACGTTAAAACGGACTCGAGCAGTTGGGCCAGAGTATAGGGTCATTATAAAGTTAAGCATCTTCTCCCCCAAACCCGTTGCCACCAAGGACGCCTTCAAATAATCCCATGTGATCCTATCAAAGGCCTTTTCTGCATCCAGGGAATGGAAAAAACTGGGAGTATTAGATTTATGAAGCCAATGGTGGAGGTTAAGGGCTTTAATGGTGTTGTCCCTTTCTTCCCTGCCAGGGATAAATCCCACTTGATCTAAGTTGATCAAGGAGGGAAGCAGGGGGAGGAGTCTATTAGCAAGAATCTTTGCAAATAATTTAATGTCCACATTCAGCAGGGAAATAGGTCTGTAATTAGAAACCTGGGTGTTGTCTTTATAGCCTTTGGGGATAACTGTGATATGAGCTTCTAAAAGTCAATTTTGTGGCTGGGGGGATTGAGAGAAAGTATTAAAAGCGGAAAGGAAGGGAACACCCAGGATATCTAGGAAAGATTTCTAATAGGCTACTGAGAAACCATCAGGACCCGGGCTCTTACCAGGTTTCATCTGCTTTAAAGCACACTGCAGCTCATTCAGAGTCAGATCTTTTTCCAGAGAGTTGACCAATTCCTCCGATAGAGCTGTCGGACCGTGGAGATGGAGGAATTCAGAAATCAAGGAAGCCCTGGATTTGTCCGTAAGCAGAGGGGGACGTTCCGGAGGGAGGTTGTATAAGGATTTGTAAAAATGTTCAAAATGGGAGGCAATGTCAGGGTTAGATGTGGCCATAGTACCATCGGAACCTCTGATTTTATGCACCGTCATACTGGATCGTTTCTCACGGAGAGCTCTGGCAAGAAACTTCCTGCTCTTATTAGCAAATTCATAATATAGCTTTTGTGAGAGAATATACCTTTTTTTCACTACCTTGCCCAGTTCTGTAAGAAGTTTTGTGCGTGTGTTCGTGAGTTCGGATAAGGTCGACACAGCCAGAGACCGCTTATGTGCTCTCTCCAAAGAATAGATCTTATCTGTGAGGAGTTTCAAGCGCTCTTGTCTATCTCTTTTACGCTTCATCGCAATAGCTATGAGAATGCCACGGATAACACACTTATGGGCCTCCCACTGCGTGAGGGGAGAGGTGTCTGGTGAGCAATTTAAGGAAAAGTATTCAGTCAGATTGGAGTGGATCTCTTGTTCGATCGTGAAATCCGCCAGAAGGGAAGCATCTAGGCGCCAAAATTTCGAGCATGTGTATTTATCTGGGAACCGTAAAGTCATGGTGATGGGGTGGTGATCGGAAAGAACCATCAGTTCTATGGAGGCAGCATGGAGGAGTGGGAGGTCCGATTGCGACAGAAAAAAAGAATCTAGCCTAGAGTATTTATTATGTGGTGAGGAGTAAAATGTGTAGTCCTTCACAGTAGGGTAGAGGGTTCTCTAGGAGTCGTGCAATTGCAAGTGTTGTAATTGTATGCGTATTTGCTTAAGGGCCTTGAAAGGTAAAAAGGAGCTTCCTGAGGAGGAGTCCAACAATGGGCTTAATGGGACATTCAAATCACCCCCCAATATCAATACACCTGATTGGAAAGCAGCTAGGGCAGTAGTGATTGAGCGCATGAAAGAGACCTGTTTGGTGTTGGGAGCATAAACATTAGCAAATGTGATGGGTCTATTGGCAAAGGAGCCCTTTATAAACAGATACCTGCCCTCAGGATCTGCAAGGGAGTCAGAAATAGTGAACGGGAGATGTCTAGCGAATAAAATAGCTACCCCCTTCGATTTGGCCAAGGGGTTAGTGGCGTGAAGAACTGTGACGAAATAGAAGTTGAAAAGCTTGGGAATGGAATCTTGGTGAAAGTGCGTCTCTTGAAGGAAGACTACATCCGCTTTCTGTTTATGCAGATAGGAGAGCAGCATAGAATGCTGTTCGGGTGTGTTCAGACCCTTGGTATTTAGTGAAAGGGTTATCAAGGACAAAGGTTTCGAAACGGAGGTGGAGGAAGGCATGATTACAAATCGGTATTGCGTAAATCTGATGACGTAGTGCACTGGGGGTAGGGGGAGTGGGGAAGAGGAAAGAGGGAGAAAGAAAAAAAAAATAGGGGGGGGGGGGGAATGAGAAGAAATAGGAATACTCCCAAGAGGAAAAATGAAACGAGAGGAAGAGATGGTAAGGGTGAACGGCTTGAGGAAGAGTCCCACTATTCCACGTGAGGAAGGAAGAAACTAGGAAAGAGGGGAAGAATCAGAGAGATAAGAGAAGAACGCAAGGGGGAGGAAAGAGAAATGAAGAAGTTGGGATAGTAATAAGCGCTGTAAAAAGGTTCAGTAAGAGCTCACAGAGCTCACAGCTCACTGTGTGGGGAACGAAGTAGACTAACCAAGAAGATAACAACCGCCGGCTGGTAACTACGTTATAATGAGATAAAAATGGAAAAGTAGGGTTTGGAGAGGAGGGGTTCGACAGTGGCCTATGGTGCAGAATATTCCCGTGGGCATAATATGTAGGATAGGTCTCCGATCGTCTCTGGAAAGTAGCAGGATGTGTGACCTGCAGGGGACACAAATGAGTAGGCTGGGACAGGGGTATACTATGAGTGGTCAAAATCCAATCAGGGAATACCCCTATTCGATATGTACCTAAAGTATCAAGGTGCGGTGGAGACCAATATGTGTAAAAAATCAGATTATATTGAGACGATATCAGGGCAAGTAAGGGAGACATGTCATTTGGCGTAATTGCGGAAGGCCGTAGCGAGTATTACAAGTATCCCCTAACAAGGAGCAGAGATATAACCGGTTAACATAATCAATACAAGTGAACATGAATGCAAAAACAGACAACAACAACATTGAGCCCTCATTTAATATGTAGTAACAATCATATCTTCCTAGGATCAAAGCCAGACATTGTACCAATGAAAATGAAAAAGGCCTAGGAATATATGTAAAGGTAAAAATAAGTTATCTAAGGCCCCTATAGTACCGAAGGGGACGAGCATTACCTCTCGCTTACCAGAGAAGACGGGGGGAACAGGGAGGTGGGGGGAGGGCATTGGGGGGAGTATCGGTAGTGCGAGGACCCCCGAATTTACCTCCTCAGCAAGGTCAATACCCTGAGATAGACCAGGAAGAGGACGACAAATCCAAACAGGATGGTCTAATAGGGGGCAGGGAAAGGTGATGCTCGTTCACAAAAACAGAAACCTAGTACAGTAATATCTGCATCAATCCCCTTTAGACTTCAATAAATTCCTAGCACACAGTCTCCCCGTCTCCCCCATCCACCCTCCGAGCGATGCACAAGGCATCCATCACAGTCCCATATTAATTATATACTGTACTGCGTCAGCTGGAGTTTCTTCTGAAGAATCAGGCTGTTCAGAGCAATCTGAAGCGAGTAGAAGAAGAGCAGAATTCGTCTGGACATGTCTTCAGAGATAGCAGGACGTCTTCAAATGTGGCAGGATGAGGCTCTGGGGATGCAGAGAAGACTAGGCTAATGGAGGACAATCGACCAGCAGGCCGTCATTAGGTTAGGATGCGTGCGAGTTTAGTTTGTGGAGCGGATCGTAAGCTATTTGGAGGCGAAGGGCCTGCTGGGGGATCCGGCATGCTTAAAAACAGCAGCTGAGAGAGGGCTGAGAATTTGGTCTTTGGCCATGGAGGAATAGCCGACTGTAGTATAGATCATGCTCACCTTCTGTTAGGGCAGAGATGAGGGAGAGAGGCCCGTCGGATGTCTACCGGTCAGTGACTGTGGGTCTGACCCCTGGATCATAGGCCAGCAAGTAGTATATTGAGAAAAATGGAAGTCCAATGAACAACAAAAAGGAGATAGATGAGCAACCGAGACTCTTGGAACGAAATGGTGGTGGAATGTGAGGAATAGGGGCAAACTGCAGGCACCTGGTAAAGATTGCACAGGAGTGGCAGGAGTGTGTGTGGAACAAGGACAGTTAGATCTCTTGCCGTGGCTTTCTGTGCGCAGGAGAGGCTCTTGGGCTGGAAGCGGCCATAGAGCCCCCTGTGGGGAGTCTTGGAAGAGTCGATGGGACCAGCCGATGCCTATGATGGAATTGGCCTTGCCAGTCCATTGTGCTGTCTTCAGATCCCGAATCCAGGGCCGACTGCAATCTCAGGGACCTATACCAATCAGGCGGGTCTATCAGTGGGATCATTAGGTTTCATTACACCTCTCACCATTCAGGGTAAGATACTGCTGAGACAACTTACTTCTGAAAGCTCAGACTGGGATACCCCCTTACCCAAGGAGAAAAAACAAAAGTAGGAATCCTGGAAACAGTCTCTAAAAGCATTAGAACTCCAGATACCATGCTCTTACACCCAAGCATCCTTAAAGAATTCCACCAGAAGTGAGATTCATGTCTTCTCTGATGCATCCAATGAAGCCATTGCTGCAGTGTCTTATCTTGGAGCTATGGATCTCAGCAGTGAAGTGGGTGTAGAATTTATCATGGGCAAGACCAAGCTCACATCAAAACCTGCCCATACTATTCCAAGGCTTGAACTTTGTGCAGCTGTGTTAGCTGTGGAAATTGCTGAGCTTATAGAACTTGAAACAGATGTTGAAATAGACTCCTTTGACTTTTATACAGACAGCAAAATAGTGCTAGGATATATACAAGTGCACAAGACAGTTCTACTTGTATGTTGGCAACAGAGTGGAACGCATAAGGAAGTTCTCTACGCCTGAACAATGGCACTATGTTCCCACTAGCCTCAACCCTGCTGACCTTGGCAGTCGTGCAGTACCTACTACTGCCTTTCGGGACACATCTTAGCTATATCCACCATGAAAGAAGGTTCTGCACACCTTTACTTCAGGCCTATAAAGGAACTAGTACTTCTTTTGCCCAAAGAGGAAAACAAGTCAACTTGATTTAAAGGGAGGTAAGAAGGAATCGTGCATGTTGCTGCCTTCCCCTCTGAATATGGATTTCCATGTCTCAGCCTGGGCTTTCAAGACCAACCCCTCAAGTATTATGCTAAATGTTTGCATTGTTTTCCTTTGTTCTTCCCTTCCCTTCCCTCTTGTTTTGCAGATGTTCCTGGAAAGAATCTTCATTTCTTATATTGGACTAAAGTTTGTTATAATAGAAATCATAGATTTTGACAGGGGAGTGTCATGTTTCACATGACTGTCATATGCCTTTAAGTGTTCTCTGTATTTTGTCTCTGCTCTTCCATTTCCTTTGGTTTAGTTAATGCTGCATAGATAGTCCACCCCTTTACCCAGTAAGGCATTGCAGCTTCTAGGCTCATGTCATGAAGCAGGTCACATTATGATCTTTTGACCTATCAGATATTCATTGTTGTAAGATTCTCTCAGTTTATGGAATAAACTTCACAAGATCTACAAGATGTCTTCTGTATTGAGTCACTGCCTGTGATATTCAGCTAAGATTGGAGTTATCGCTATCTCATCACAACTGTAAGTTACAGAGATCACACTTTTAATGCTTAGATTGGAGAGATAGAACATACTGTGTTACATGACCGTATAACTGACAAAGTATCATAGCACTGAAAACTGAAAAATGACTTGATAATGCAGGGGTAATACAGGCTGGTAGATAAAGTGCTAATAAACCCAAAACCAAAACTCATTAAATTGAAGCGCACCAATTCTTAGATGTAGTGACTACATTAAATTTCCTTTTTCTTTTATTTTCACCTGATGATCCAATCAGTAAGTCTGTTATTTTACAACTCACTTAATAACCAAGTTGTCCAGACAAAGTAGCAGTTGGAGAGTTGAGGAAAACCAATTAACACTGACAGGGCTGCTTACCATGGTCATCTTTTATTAATTTATGTAAAACCTTCATCCCACAAGCAGTTTGCTGTAACTGCTTATAAAATATTAGCTGCAGTTTCAGTGTGTTTATCGAGTCCATCTAAATCTGCAAGTATAACACTACCCTCCCCCAGACTGACAATGCTGCTGTCCAAGGGAATCTGCTTTACTACTTCATACAGAATGCAGACACTCCAAGACAGGAAGCATACTGGCTGGATAACCGGGTGAAATAAATGGAAAAAAGCCTACAAAAAGCTGCAATACACTGAATTACATGTGTTTAATTACACTTTAACTGTTTAAACAGTTGGCAGAAAGCAGAATTTTCAGAACACACAGCATGCATCTTTTTCTGTCCAAAAATGCACATTAAAGTGTAAATATTTCACAGAAAAAATGAAGAAATACTGTACAGGTTCCATAGGCAGTATTCAAATACTTCAGAAGGCCACATTTTCAAACTGATGCACAGAATACAGCTATTTAGTAGACAATGTACATTAATGTATATATAGTTCACAGAATAAAGGAATCTATACTGCCAAGACTCCATAGACTGTATTTATAGTGGCTGTAAATCTCAGACATGAAATTTGAAGAAAGCATATCCCTTTATAGTGTGCATCTGTCTCAATTAGGAGCATTAAAGGATAAGTTCATCTTTTGACAACTAATAAATGCACATTTTTTTGCAGGTAAAAAAATGTGCATCTATTATTTTTTTGTTGCAGGAACCTGTAAAGCATTGCACCAGCGATCTGCAGATCACTGGTGCCATGCAGGTCTTCTGCAGACCTGTCAATATATCTGCTTGCCCGTACGGGATGTACAAGTAAGCAGATATACTGACAGGAAGGTTCAATGAACTACCAGGGCACTCAACAGTACCGTGGTAGTCCATTGAGAGTTACAAGCTGACAGCCACTAAAGATGTTGGGACTCATTCTCATTCACAGAGCCCCATATGGTTGTGTTTTTTTCTTTTTTCTTTAGCTAGCAAGAGGAAAGGATCTTCAAAGTAGGGGAGCGGGGGTCGGTCTCCATTCATTACATGTTTTACATGTTAATGTTACACCCTCAATATGTGTGTAACATGTAACATGTTATGAAAGGTTAACTTTTCCTTTAAGTATCTTTTCTGTCTGCTGCTTTGTTCTTCTGCTATTATGAGTCACTTCTGGCATGTTTTCCTGACATCAAGAGAAAAAAGGTGATAGGAGAGGGATCTCAAGTAGATTGACAATCTTGGCTCTGTTTCTGTGTGCTGTGCGGAGGAGGTGTGTGTCCTTGGCCTCCAATCAGCTCTCAGAGCTCTCCTCACTGAGCTCTACAGAGTGTAACGTCAGCTCTTTGCCCCCTTTCTTCTGAACTCTCAGACAAGCTTTATAAATTCTGGACTTTGAATAGATGTAGAGAAGTGAAGACTGCAGATCAACAGATATAACTTCTGTAGGAGGATTTGTTTAATCTCTGTGTATCACTGGATACCAGTCACTTCACTGGGTATATGTAAGGGTTTACAACCACCTGAAACATTTCAGGTAGGCTGCATTTTCAAAAGGGAACATAGCATGCAGCTTTTCAGCCCATAAATCCAAAATAAAGTAGATATATTTCACAGAATAAAGAAATAAATACTGTAAAGATGCAATAAAAAGTTTTTAAACATTTAAAATAGGCCACGTCTTAAACAGGAGGGACAATAGTCAACTTTTAATTTAAAAAAATTATATTACAATGTTTTGTTTTGTTTTCACAGAAACAAAAGCCAGCAAAATATTGTACTGACTCCATTCCCAGTAAGTAAGCATTTATACTAGGTCATCGTTACTATGGGAGAGATGAAGCAAGTATTAATCAAGAAACTACAATCAGAGTGCACTATTTCAGAGGGAAAATAGCCAAAAATATTTTTGATTTCCAGAACATGATGTATTCTTCAGCAAACACTATACATTTTCCAGCTGAGCCCTGTCACAGAAACATTACGTGTGGCACTTTTACAGTGCCAAATAACCAGACTAAAATGGAAATGTGAAAGGCAGGAATGACCCTGCTAAAAAACAAAATCACATTTTACAATTGAAGCTCAGCTGCATAAAAATTATTTGTGCCACATTTACAGTACCAGAGCACTAGTAACACACAGTAATAGGGCAGTAGAGGCAGCACAGGATGGTAATGGTAGTAGGCCAGCAGAGGCAAAAGGAAATGGTAATGGTGACAGGAGCTGGTAATGATGGCAGACCAGGAGCAGTGGAAGAAAGTAATAATGGTGTCTGTAAAAGATAATCGTGGAAGACCAGCATTTGTGGCAGAAGCTGGTAATGGTGTCATGCCAGCAGCGGTGGAAAGACCTATTAATGGTGGGGGACCAGCAGTGTTGACAGACACTGATAATGTTCACAGGCCAGAAACAGTGGAAGGAGCTAGTAATGGTGCCTGGAGATGGTAATGATGTCAGGACAGTGGCCGTGGAAAGATCTTGTGAAGACTGCAGGAGTTGGTCATGGTGGCAGGCCAGTAATGAGGGCAGGTGATGGTAATGGTGTAAGGTATAATAATTTTTGGGGAGCCAGATTTCAAACAAAAATGTAGTTTCTAGCATCAGCTGTAAGAGTTTAGTTCTCTTCACTGATCCAGGACAATTTTGTTTTTTAATTAGCTGGTCAAATTAAAACTGACAGTACATGACAGGGCAAACCAACAACTCAAACGTGCACTGAGCAAATCCTGGTCAGTGGTCAAGCCTGGATACCTGGTCCATAAGGTTCTCAGTTCGAAGGTTGTTCATGTTTGCCCTGAAGCCCAAGATCATTTGGTTTAGGGACCGCAGATGACAGCTGCCAGTGGCCAGTCATGCCACTTAAAAGCATCATTGAGGTGGCCACCACCGCTGCTGTTCCTCCTTTCAGTGACCTGCGGATCCAAGGCTTGTTGGCCATGAAAAAGGAGCTTGTTCTTGTTCCTCCCTGGTTCTTCTGCAGCATCTCTTCCAAGTGGCACATTTTTATTTCCTCTGACATGGCATCCTGAAATCTGCTATTTTCCCCTTGTATTACTGATTTGAAAGGGTGGCAAACCAGTAATGGGTACTCTCCTGCATGACCTAAATCTTAACAGCCTTGCACAGGCACTTCAGCATGACTGAGCCCATTCACCACAAACTGCCTGCAGCAGAGGACCTCAAGTCCTTGGTGTTGCTGCAAGGGCAGCTTCTGCAGCATGGCTAATGTCAAGCTGGCATTTTTCTTCAGCAAACACTCACTGGGTATATGTGAACTTTCCCTGGTGAAGGGCAGACAGCAAGTTGGTCCTGCTTTTACACACAATCTTGCCTGGCAGAGAATGGTCTGGGGTCAGTCACCTCTTTTCCTGAAGACATGCTAGAATCTCTGGCCCACTGTTGCTCCTGTTCCCCAGGCATACCAGATGCAAAACAGCATGGCAGCTGGTATGATATCAATTGTAAAGCCAGCAATGTTGCCAAGCTAGCATTGAGATGCTTGGCATGGGGGTAATTGGGTGACAATTTTTATATTTATTCCGGCAACTGGGGATGAGGCACCTACCTGGTCAAGGATGCTACTAGAGATGACGGGTGGGGTTCAGAGACTTGCACTAAGTTTCAAACATATGCTTGGTCCTACTCTGCAGAGCCTCATATTGACCCTATTACCTCTTTGATGTTCTGTATGGTATGCATCTCAAACCCCTTGTCAGACTTCTGACTCTATAGCTTGTGAATGCAAACAAATGTCACAGCGCATACAGAAGGAGGTTCTTGGGGAGTAGGGTGAAATGTGGAAAGGGAGCATGTTCAGGCATACTGCAGGGAGCATGCACTGGATCTTTTAAGGTAGTACTATAGGCAAAACTGTTTTACTTCATTTTGAATAGATTAATGGAGGTTTATAAGCCCTGTCAGTTTATTTTTTGCCATCTGCAACCGATTGGGGAGATTTACCCAGTGGGGATCAAAAGTTTGGGCACCCCAGCTAAAAATTTGTATTAATGTGCATAAAGAAGCCAAGGAAAGATGGAAAAATCTCCAAAAGGCATGAAATTACAGATTAGACATTCTTATAATATGTCAACAAAAGTTAGATTTTATTTCCATCATTTACATTTTCAAAAAAACAGAAAACAAAAAAATGGTGTCTGCAAAAATTTGGGCACCCTGCAGAGTTAATATCTTGTACTGCCCCCTTTGGCAAGTATCACAGCTTGTAAACGCTTTTTGTAGCCAGCCAAAATTTGCTGAAATTTTATTGAATCCATTTTTCCTTCTACTCGTGAGATGTTCCCTGTGCCACTGGCTGCAACACAACCCCAAAGCATGATTGATCCAACCCCATGCTTAACAGTTGGACAGAGGTTCTTTTCATTAAATTCTGTGCCCCTTCTTCTCCAAACGTACCTTTGCTCATTCTGGCCAAAAAGTTCAATTTTAACCTCATTGGTCCACAGAACTTGTTTCCAAAATGCATCAGGCTTGTCTATATGTTCATTTGCAAAGTTCAAACGATGATTTTTGCGGTGAGGACGTAGAAGAGGTTTTCTTCTGATGACTCTTCCATCAAGACCATATTTGTACAATTATCTCTTTATAGTGGAATAGTGTACCACAACTCCAGTGTCTGCCAGATCTTTCTGGAGGGATCGTGCAGTCAAACGTGGGTTTTGAATTGTTTTTCTCACAATCCTGCGAGCTGTTCTGTCTGATATTTTTCTTGGTCTTCCAGATCTTGCTTTAACTTCCACTGTTCCTGATGACTGCCATTTCTTAATTACATTCCGAACAGAGGATATTGACATTTGAAAACGCTTTGCTATCTTCTTATAGCCTTCTCCAGCTTTGTGAGCGTCAACTATTTTCAGTTTCAGTTTTCTAGACAACTGCTTAGAAGAACCTATGGTGCTGATTGTTGGGGCAAGGTCAGATGAGTCTGGGCATTTAAAACCTTTGAGATTGACATCACCTGGTCTTCCCAGACGATGATTAAGAACAATCCATGACACTGGCAGGTCTCAGCTTTGCAAAGGGGGCAGTGTATGCTATAAATTCTGCAGGGTGCCCAAACTTTTGCAGACGCCATTTTTTTGTTTTCTGTTATTTTGAAAGTGTAAATGATGGAAATAAAATCTAACTTTTGTTGACATATTATAAGAATGTCTAATCTGTAATTTGATGCCTTTTGGAGATTTTTCCATCTTTCCTTGGCTTCTTTATGCACATTAATACAAATTTTTAGCTGGGGTGCCCAAACTTTTGATCCCCACTGTACATCCTGTCCCATAGTCAGAACAGGAAGTGAGATAAAATCCCTGCAAATTGAGAGAAATCCTTGGGGACCCCCAGGTCACCAGAAATAGTGTCCCCATTGGAAGATTTTCCCTCTATTACTTTTCTGGAGATAGCCCAACATTTCTTTTACATTCTCTTTTAATGATAATGGTAAACAGGAATAGAGAGGGTGAATCTCCTTAAAGGGGGGCAGAGGTAGCATTAAAAACCTAATAGGTGTTCTAATCCTTCTCCACACTGTCCAAAACCCCCCAAAACGTTTTGCCTTTATTTATACTTTAAGGTAGGGGCATGTAAGAGGGGCAGTGGGTAATATAGTTGGGGTAAAAGTCTTCTTTAAAGCTGAGCTAATCCCTTTCTTGTTCTCATTTTCACATAGCAGTAGTAGTACAGTTGCAAGAAAAAGTATGTGAACCCCTTGGGATTATGTGGCGTTTTGCATGAATTGGGCATAAAATGTGCTCTGAACGTCATCTAAGTCACAACAATAGAAGAACACAGTCTGCTGAACATAATACTACACAAACATTAGATGTTGCCATGGTTTAATTGCACATAGCATGTAAACATTCACAGTGCAGGGAGGAAAAAGTATGTGAGGCCCTAGCTTAATGACTTCTCCCAGAGCTAATTGGAGCCAGGAGTGAGCCAACCTTGACTCCAATCAGTGTGATGATATTGGATGTGTTGCTGACAGCTGTCCTGCCCTTAAAAAACACACACCTGTTTTGGGTTTACTGGTTTCAACAAGCACTGTCTGATGTGAACCATGCCTCTCAGAAAAGAGCTCTCAGAAGACCTACGATCAAGAATTGTTGACTTGCATGAAGCTGTAAAGGGTTACAAAAGTATCTCCAAAAGCCTTGATGTTCATGTGTCCGCGGTAAGACAGACTGTCTACAAATGGAGAAAGTTTAGCACTGTTGCTACTCTCCCTAGGCATGGTCGTCCTGTAAAAATGACTGCAAGAGCACAGCGCAGAATGCTGCATGAGGTAAAGAAGAATCCCAGAGTGTCAGCTAAAGACCTACAGAAATCTCTGGCACATGCTAACATTTTTGTTGACACATCTACAATAAGGAAAACATTAAACAAGAATGGAGTACATGGGAGGATACCACGGAGGAAGCCATTGCTGTCCAAAAAGAATATGGCAGCACGTTTGAAGTTTGCAAAAGAGCACCTGGATGTTCCACAGCACTACTGGCAAAATATACTGTGGACAGATGAAACCAAGATTGAGTTGTTTGGGAAGAACACACAACACTATGTGTGGAGAAAAAAAGGCACAGCACACCAACATCAAAACCTCATCCCCACTGTAAAACATGGCGGAGGGAGCATCATGGTTTGGGGCTGCTTTGCTGCCTCAGGGCCTGGACAGATTGTTGTCATTGATGGGAAAATGTATTCCAGAGTTTATCAAGACATTTTGCAGGAAAATGTACGACCATCTGTCCGCCAACTGAAGCTCCGCAGAGGATGGGTGATGCAACAGGACAATAACCCAAAGCATACAAGTAATTCAACAAAACAATGGCTGCAACAGCACAGAATACACCTTCTGGAGTGGCCCAGTCAGAGTCCTGACCTCAACCCGATTGAAATGCTGTGGCATGACCTTAAGAGAGCAATTCACACCAGACATCCCAAGAATATTGCTACACTGAAACAGTTTTGTGAAGAGGAGTGGTCCAAAATTACTCCAGATCATTGTGCAGGTCTGATCTGCAACTACAGGAAACGTTTGGTTGGGGTTATTGCTGCCAAAGAAGGGTCAACCAGTTATTAAGTCCAAAGGTTCACACACTTTTTCCTCCCTGCACTGTGAATGTTTACATGTTATGTGCATTTAAACCATGGCAACATCTAATGTTTGTGTAGTATTATTAGAGATGAGCGAATTATTCAAAAATTCGATTCGGCTGATTCGCCGAATTTGCGGGAGAAATTCGATTCGATGCAAATTTATTCGCCGCGAATTTAACTTATTTAAAGGGTTTCTAGGCTTCAGAGAGCCTTTATATTAGTGCAGAACACTGTACCTTTAATTTAAATGCCCTTGGAGTCTGCTGGGGAAGAGAAATAATACTGTCAGTCAGTATGACATGCAGATGAGTGCCGTTGATCTTAGAATCACCGCACACTTCACTCATTTGGGCAGTCACGGGGCACGACAAAGAAGAAGAAGAAGAAGAAGAATGAAAAGAAGAATGAAAAGAAGAAGAAGAAGAAGAATGAAAAGAAGAATGAAAAGAAGAAGAAGAAGAATGAAAAGAAGAAGAAGAATGAAAAGAAGAAGAAGAAGAATGAAAAGAAGAATGAAAAGAAGAAGAAGAAGAATGAAAAGAAGAAGAATGAAAAGAAGAAGAAGAAGAATGAAAAGAAGAAGAAGAAGAATGAAAAGAAGAAGAGGAAGAAGAATGAAAAGAAGAATGAGAAGAATGAAAAGAAGAAGAAGAAGAATGAAAAGAAGAAGAAGAAGAATGAAAAGAAGAATGAAAAGAAGAAGAAGAAGAATGAAAAGAAGAAGAATGAAAAGAAGAATGAAAAGAAGAAGATGAAGAATGAAAAGAAGAAGAAGAAGAATGAAAAGAAGAAGAAGAAGAAGTATGAAAAGAAGAAGAAGAAGAATGAAAAGAAGAATGAAAAGAAGAAGAATGAAAAAAAGAAGAAGAATGAAAAGAAGAAGAAGAAGAATGAAAAGAAGAAGAAGAATGAAAAGAAGAATGAAAAGAAGAAGAAGAAGAATGAAAAGAAGAAGAATGAAAAGAAGAAGAATGAAAAGAAGAAGAAGAAGAATGAAAAGAAGAAGAAGAAGAATGAAAAGAAGAATGAGAGGAAGAATGAAAAGAAGAATGAAAAGAAGAATGAAAAGAAGAAGAAGAAGAAGAATGAAAAGAAGAAGAAGAAGAATGAAAAGAAGAAGAAGAAGAATGAAAAGAAGAATGAAAAGAAGAAGAAGAATGAAAAGAAGAAGAAGAAGAATGAAAAGAAGAATGAAAAGAAGAAGAAGAAGAAGAATGAAAAGAAGAAGAGGAAGAATGAAAAGAAGAAGAAGAATGAAAAGAAGAAGAATGAAAAGAAGAATGAAAAGAAGAATGAAAAGAAGAAGAATGAAAAGAAGAATGAAAAGAAGAAGAAGAATGAAAAGAAGAAGAAGAAGAATGAAAAGAAGAAGAAGAAGAATGAAAAGAAGAAGAATGAAAAGAAGAATGAGAAGAAGAATGAAAAGAAGAATTAAAAGAAGAATGAGAAGAATGAAAAGAAGAATGAAAAGAAGAAGAATGAAAATAAGAAGAAGAAGAATGAAAAGAAGAATGAAAAGAAGAAGAAGAAGAATGAAAAGAAGAAGAAGAAGAATGAAAAGAAGAAGAAGAAGAATGAAAAGAAGAAGAATGAAAAGAAGAAGAAGAATGAAAAGAAGAATGAAAAGAAGAAGAAGAAGAATGAAAAGAAGAAGAATGAAAAGAAGAATGAAAAGAAGAAGAAGAATGAAAAGAAGAAGAAGAAGAATGAAAAGAAGAAGAAGAATGAAAAGAAGAAGAAGAAGAATGAAAAGAAGAAGAATGAAAAGAAGAATGAGAAGAAGAATGAAAAGAAGAATTAAAAGAAGAATGAGAAGAATGAAAAGAAGAATGAAAAGAAGAAGAATGAAAAGAAGAATGAAAAGAAGAAGAAGAAGAATGAAAAGAAGAAGAAGAAGAATGAAAAGAAGAAGAAGAAGAATGAAAAGAAGAAGAATGAAAAGAAGAATGAAAAGAAGAAGAAGAAGAATGAAAAGAAAAAGAAGAATGAAAAGAAGAATGAAAAGAAGAAGAAGAAGAAGAAGAAGAAGAATGAAAAGAAGAAGAAGAATGAAAAGAAGAAGAAGAATGAAAAGAAGAAGAATTCCAGTACAGCAAAAAGTGTATCTGCAGAGAGCTCCGCTATTTCTGACAGTTCTCTGACAGTTCTGACAGTTCATTTACAGCGGTTGAAACATTGTATCTATTTATTTCCGAATAAAAACATCTGTATCCTAAATGGAAACAAATAGATACAATGTTTCAACCGCTGTAAATGAACTGTCAGAACTGTCAGAGAACTGTCAGAAATAGCGGAGCTCTCTGCAGTGACACTTTTGCCGGCTGATCGGGGAAAATTCGATTCGTGCATCCGAAGTTGGCTAAAATTCGGATTCGATGCGAATCGAATTTTTCCTAATATTCTAAACGAATTCCACTTCGCCAAGTTCGATTCGCTCATCTCTAAGTATTATGTTCAGCAGACTGTGTTCTTCTATTGTTGTGACTTAGATGATGTTCAGAGCACATTTTATGCCCAATTCATGCAAAACTCCACGTAATCCCAAGGGGTTCACATACTTTTTCTTGCAACTGTAGTAGTAGTAGTAGTAGATTTGAGTAGAATTAAAATTTTTTTGTTTAATTTCCACAAGATGATTGTATTTCAATCATCTTGCGTACGTCATATATGTATGAGGCAATCTAATTTCCAAAAAATAAAGTACATATATTAACTGCATGCAAACTGGTGTTTATGTGAATATCTCTGGGGAGGGGGTCCATATCCTTCATCATATTCTTAAAGGGTTCCATGACTCAGAAAATCACTGCTCTAACTGCTACATCTCTTGTTCTGTTGAAAATCAACAGACTTACTGGCAGGATCACCAAGTGAAAATAAAAGACTGAAAACCTAAAAAAGACATATAACGGTGTCAATTTATGCAGTGCTATATATATATATATATATATATATATATATATATGTATATATATATATATATATATATTGTACATTCACATCAGTCCTTAACCCTCAAGGGGTGTACAACTTAAGGTCCCTAACTCACATTCATACATACACATACTAGGGTCAATTTGGATAGGATCCAATTAACTTACCAGCATGTCTTTGGAGTGTTGGAGGAAACCAGAGTACCTGGAGGAAAACCCACGCAGGCACAGGGAGAACATGCAAACTCCATGCAGGTGGTGCCATGGTTGGAATTCGGACCAACGACCCAAGTACTGTCAGGCAGAAGTGCTAACCATGTATCCACTGTGATATGCTGCAATATAATCAATGTTTGCTTCTGGGATAGGTAGCACTTTAATATATGATTTTAAATTTTGACTAAAAATACACTTTAAAAAGTTCCACTTTAAGAAGCTGACAACACGCCTTCAATATTGGTTTAAATGTACACACAGCCTTTGGGTTGTCAAGGTATCTAACATTTGAAATGTCAAAGAAATCTATGCAACATTAAACGTCTTCCTGCACTTGTTGAAAAATGCTGCAACAGATCATCAATATATTTGTATTGTGTGTTAAAATCTATTGTGTATTTAAATAGTGTGTCAATAAAATAGGATGATAATGATAATGATGATGATGATGCATAAATCAGCTTGCTGTGTATTTGATGCATGTCATTCCTAATGGTATCTCTATAAATATCACATTCCCTGAACACCAAGCCTGATGGAGGAGTTAGGGGTTAAAAGAAACCGTGCTAACTCACTAGAGAAATAACAAAAAAAATGAAAGTGGGGGTGGGGAGGGAGTAATGACGTCTAGCCCTCTCCTCCCTTCCTAAGTCAGAGACCAAGCAGCGGCTGAGCATTGTATAGATTGGGTTCGGTGTGATCGCTCCTCTCTCCATCTGGTGCTCTATGCACACCGGCCAGTGAGGGATCTTCGTCTCTCCGTTCAGCTCCATCAGGTCCCGGGGTGGAAGCCTCCTTTCTTAGCTAGCTCGTCCCCGTGTATCTGTCACCCTGAAGTTTCTGGCCGTCTTACTGGTGGCAGGAATGCTTGCATTCCTGGGTGCCATCATATGCATTATAGCCAGCGTCCACCCCGCCGCCAAGGGACCTGTCCTTGGTGCTGAGAATGAGTCGGCTCCAGCCGCTCCCAATGAGAAGAGCCTGGGAGCTCTCCATGGTGTCAAGACTCTCTACGGATCGAAGGACGCCTTCCTGGAGCTCCCCGGATCCAAGAGCCAGTCTGCCCCCAGCTTCAGCAGACTCATCTGCACCCCCCTAGCCATGGAGTGCCCCTCCGATGTGCAGAGAGATTCCCCCCAGCCAGTCGGAGAAGAGCTCCTCGCCCTACAGAACACCGCCGAGCAGCTCCGGCAGACCGTGCTGCAGCAGAAGAAGCAGATCCACACCGACCAGGAGGCCATCCGGGAGCTCACCGGGAAGCTGAGCCGCTGCGAGAACGGCCTGGAGAAGGGCTTCCAAGAGGGGAGTGATGGATGGGGTCCCAAGGAAGGAGCCATGGGAGATCTGCCCCTCGACTCCCCACAGGCGGTGCAGGAATTGGAGGAGGCGGTGAGGACGCTGAAAGATCGCATTGAAAAGATTGAGGTGAGCAGAAAAACGGAGTCTCTACTAGTAATGAACCATGATGTGTGGGGTGAGAAATGGGCAGACGTAGGGTGTCACTATGTGGATTGCATGGAGAAGGTGGTTTGATGATACCATGCTGAGTTGTGTATTCATAAAAAATCCATGGCAGACCATCTATCCTGGATGTCAGTCATACACACAGAGAAGAGAGATGAATGAATGCTAGTAATAGGTGTAGACATGACAGTGTCAGAGATTCATCCCCATCACTTTACTAATGGTTACATCTCTAATTACTCAGACCTGTTTATTATACAAAGGGAGGTACTGGAGGGCCTATAAAGGTTCTTCAGTTACAAAATCATGTTAAAAAAAAATTAAATTAAACATTTTCACCAACAATAATTATATATATTATCAGAAGAAAATAACTGTGCTTATAATAAGTGTTGTTAAGGATTAAACATTACTATAATGATAACTGCTTATCCATAGTCCAATCTATCTATCTATCTATCTATCTATCTATCTATCTATCTATCTATCTATCTATCTATCTATCAATCATCTATTTTCCAATATTTCTATTTATCTGTCTATCGATCTATAATTTTATATTGGACATTTATTTTTTTTATTACATACACATATAACAGGTCTGTCTATCTATCTATCTATCTATCTATCTATCTATCTATCTATCCATCATTCTTTCTATCAATAAATCATCTATCATCCAGTCTATCTATTTCTCTACCGTCCTATCTATCGTCTATAAATCATCTATCATCCAATCTATCTATCTATCTATCTATCTATCTATCTATCTATCTATCTATCGTCCTTTCTATCTATAAATCATTTATTGTTCTATCTATCTATCTATCTATCATCTATTGTCCAATATTTCTATTTATCTGTCTATCGATCTATAATTTTATATTGGACATTTATTTTTTTTTATTACATACACATATAACAGGTCTATCTATCTATCTATCTATCTATCTATCTATCTATCTATCTATCTATCTATCCATCATTCTTTCTATCAATAAATCATCTATCATCCAGTCTATCTATTTCTCTACCAACCTATCTATCGTCTATAAATCATCTATCATCCAATCTATCTATCTGGCTATCTATCTATCTATCTATCTATCTATCTATCTATCTATCTATCTATCTATCTATTACATACATGAATAACAAAACCAGGGTCATTCTCATTCTCTAGCAAATGTGTGCTACACTGACTATGATTTGTTTCTTCCTCCATATATAAAACCTGGTGTTAAGTATACATTTCTTGAATTCTGTGCTCCTATGAAATTGTAGTGAAATAAAGGAGCTGAATGAACTACAGCAAGTTAGTGTGGTAGCAGATCCATTCATTCTCCTGGCTCATTATCAAAGAGAGATGGAATTGTTTCCCCTGTCTGTCTTTTGGTGTAATGGACCTAAGCTGAAACCAAGGAACCCAGTACTTGATTTAACATGGTAGAAGTACTATGTTCACTTTAGCTGAAGTATAAGGAAATTATATGGTAAGGGGAAAGATTATTTTTGTAGACAGTGTAATGGGCATCCCCTATATATGCAGAAGACACAAAGTCTGTCCCAGTGAACAGGCAGACACAAAGCAAAACTGCCCATTCATTTGTCTACTATGCATGTTTCAAGCCTGGCTATAAACACTTAATATAACATACCTGTATTTGTAGATGTACAAGAAATACATACAGTTATATAAAGAAACTGTGACTTATACAGGACAGAAATTTGATGAGAGTACATAATATAACTATAGATAAGAAAACTGATGATGTTGAACAGGATGACTCTAGCAAATCAAATTTCTGCACAGACATACATTTTTAGGGAGTAATGAAATAGCCTATGAACAATCTCATATTTTCAATTGATTCATGAATTTTCATTTTGCCTGAATATGCAAGTGAAAATTTGTCCAATGTGCAGAGCATAATGCAATTCATAAATTATGATTGCCTGGATTTATCCACAGGTTGAACAAACCTGCATGCATATAGTGAAGTGAACTGATAATTCCCAAATCACTGAAAAAGATGAGGTTTGCCAGATTTGTCTAATTTATACATCTGCTGATCTCTTACTATAACCCAGGAGATGATTATTTCAGACTCACAAATCAATCTTAGTGTCAGTATTGGTGGCATATTAAGTAGTATTGCAGAAGGACGAGAATGTGCATTATGCATGTTTCAGGTAAGCTTCAAGTAAAACAATGGTAATAGTACAGATTTATTTTCCTATTACTTCAAGCCACTTCAATTAAAACATAGAGAAAAAATAGTATCTGATACTGCTGAGTTTATTAGGTTGAGCTAGTTATAAATAGTCGTCTACTTGAAGGGGCTTATTTAACAATACAAAAGTGATAATACATACTGTTCAAAAGAATTATTCCTAAATTGGTTTAGTTTAGTAAAATATGAGATAGCTGCTGTGTGCTTTTGATGTCCTAAGGCATCTCAACTATTAACAAATATAATCCACAGCTAAAGAATCTCTAATTGGTTACTAGCTGTATCTCTTATTATCACTATCTGATAAACATCTGTAAATTATGCATTAATCAATAATTAATTCCACATCCCATTTCCTGCCCCCCTCCAGCAAGCTCACTATGCCATCTCATTAACACGTCTCCTCAATCTTGATTCTCCTATGGGAAGACTTCCTGTTTCTCAGGGACACAGTTCTCTTTCCATTACAACCTGGAGAATCGATTGAGTAAAATGATGCTGAGTACTGTCTTTCTAATAGGCAGTCATCCTGCTAAGGAATTGACAGAGGCTGAAGAGAACCATATTGAATAATATATACAGTACATAGATCTGAGGGGAAAATGAGTTT
This sequence comes from Staurois parvus, assembly GCF_062004578.1. NCBI lineage: Eukaryota > Metazoa > Chordata > Amphibia > Anura > Ranidae > Staurois > Staurois parvus. The sequence continues at coordinate 8,437,648 of NW_028317945.1, forward strand.
GTGGTATAAAAAATATAGATTTTATGTTTTCTTCATATATGTCCAATATATAATTATATGCAGTGCACACTTTATTAACCATCCAAGCTGCAGAGAGCAATGACAATGTGCACAGTCCACTACCAGATAACAATCAGATTTCAGCTATTTAGAGATGTCAGAACAATGAAAAATGATGGCTGATTACCTGTTATGGAATGATGTACTTTGCCCCTAGCTTTCTGCATTGTTAATTAAAGCTAATAATGTCAACATCTTGCTTTGCTTAGAGTTGATTTCAGCTGGACTGTAAGTAAAAATCTCACTAGCAAAGCTTCAAAGTGTATTTCCACTTTTGTAGTAAATTTTGACTGTATGCTTATGTGTTCCTATTCACACAGCATACCTAACAATAATAACATTAACTAATTATTTTTATATATATATATATATATATATATATATACACACACACATCTTACTTTTCTATGCATTTGTTTGAAATGGGCCTTTGGCGGACTGTCAGTTTCTCTGGCCAATTTGAAATGAGAGGAAACTCAACCTGTCCCTACTGACAAAGAGGGACACACTGAGCTTTCCCTCATTAACATATAAAACAGAAGCCCAGGATTTCCATCATTAACCCTTTGTTGGGATAGGCAATGTTTAGATCTAGTTTACAACTGAATAAAGAGCCTGATGTGTGTTTCATAGCTCTGGACTGACAGAATTAAAATTTGGTTCTGATAGGTCTACTGTAAAATGATATCCCATTCAAAGAAGCAGATCCATGATTGAAATATAGTATAGGTAGACCCTGTGTCTGGTCCTAGGCTGCTACCCAGCTTACAGGGCCATTAAGTAGTGAATGTGTATAATCTATTTGTGGAGAAGAACATTATCAAACAGTGTCAATATAAAATGGTTGTAAACCCTTATTTATACTCTGTAAAATGACTGGCCCCAGGTGATACACAGAGGTGAATCAAATCCTATTACATAAGGTGCACCTGACTATCTGCAATCTTCTCTTCTCTACAGCCATTCAAAGTGCAGAATGTATAAAGCATGTCTGAGTATTCAGGAAACAAAAGAACAGAAAGCTGAAATTACACTCTACAGAACTGAGTGAGGAGAGCTCTGAGAGCTGATTGGAGGGAAAAGGCACACCCCCCTGCACACAGCACACAGGGACAGAGCTGAGGCTGTCAATCTGCTGGAGATCCCTCCCCTGTCACCTTTTCATCACTTCGTGTCAGGAAAACTTGTCAGTAGTGATTCATGCTGATAGCAGAGGAATGAAGCAGCAGACAGAAATTACACTTGGTGCTCTTAATTGAGACAAGTACGCATCATAGTGGAATATGCTTTGTTCATATTTTATGTCTGAAGTTTATCACCACTTTAAGCTCAATTCTTATTTGCAGTGCAGTAAGTGTGGATGGAGAGGGATCAAGAGCACTGGATCAATACTAATTCACTTACAGAAACAATAATTTTCTATTTAAAAACAGGTTACTGATGGCGAATATAGCATTGACTCTACGGTAAATATCAGAAATGTTACCGATACAGTGCATTTGCTATTGAAAAATGGGAAATTAAGATATTTACAGATGCAGCAAATGTGGTTCAGTTTGGTAAATGAATCAACCACTGCAGATGGGGAATGTGTTTTATAAATTCAGTCAAGGTTGATGAGGACAAAGTAGTAAGGAGTAATAAGCAAATAACACTAACAATAAAAACAAACACTTTAACTTTACATAAACTATATAAAGTGAATAGCTGCTGTGTGAAAGTGAAATAAAAGCATAAAACATAAACATTTCTTCCTTCCTAGCACTAAAAAAGAGGAGACTCAGTCACTTTCTTCATTTATGGAAAAGTGGCAGCTTCTGTTAAAGCGGTAGTAAACCACATCCAAAAAAAAAAAAAATCCCCTGCAATGTAAAGGTATAATGTGCTAGTATGCATCGCATACTAGCTCATTATGTAAAACATACCTTAAAAAAAGCCCTCCAGCAGCATGCTGTCACCACTGTAGAGGGTTCCATCTTCTCCCGATCTTCCTTCCCGATTCCGAGCTTCAGCCATCTGATTGGCTGAGTCACGATGACATCAGTCCCACGCATGTGTAGTGGAGTCTCAGGACATGGCACAGTGCTCTTATGGAATGGCACAGGTGTGGCGTTCCTTCACAGCGGATGCATTGACTCTAAAACCCCCCCGAATATCTTCTAAATGGTGCACGTTTAGGTGATATTCATTTTACCTGTAGGAGGTAAGTTTTATTATAAGCTTACCTGTGGGTAAAAATTAACTAAGTGGCTTTACTATCACTTTGAAAGAACATCCCCCCACCCACTAATACTCATCTTCCTATTTATCTACTACCCCTCCATTCTTCTATTGGTGCTGAAAGTCAAAACCCTGTGTAAGCTCCATGATCGAATTTACACAAGGTTAATTGTTTCCTCCTCTCCCTCAAGTGACAGTGTTTCTGCCTGGCAATTTATTGCTTAGGCCCAAACACTGCATAAAATGAGGAGGTTGCATCTTCCCCAATGCCTGGGCACACTGGGTAACTACCATGGGCAACTACAGAGCAATGATACAAAGATGGGGGCAGTGAGGCAAAGGTGAGTATGAGCAGGTGGGGGTTTGCTCTGAATGAGCAAAATTAAAGATTCTCTTTAACATAAATTGTAGCTGCAGCCTTGGCATAGTTACACTTATTTTATAGATTTATGTTCCACCAGCCCTTCCTGCCAGACAGGTCCATGAAACAGCCATAAAACTGCATGTCAGATCCTTCTGAGCTGAATGGACTTATAAATAAAAGTAGAACTATAGGCAAAACTTTTTTCTCTCATTTTGGATAGAGTAAGGGAGAGTTATACCCCCTGCAAGTATTTTTTTTCTTTTCCATCTGTGTCCCATTAAGATGATTTCCCTTCACTTTCTATCCCATAGCTAAAACAGGAAGGGAGAAGAAATCCCTCCAAAGTGAGGACATCCTTGGTTGTCATTAGGGTCACCAAAACTGGTGTTCCCATTGGAAAATTTTCCACCTTTTCAAGTTCTAGTGACAACCCCAAAATTTGGGACTTTCAGTGATAATGGTAAACAGGACAAACAGATAGGGTGAATCTCCTAATGGGGACATAGACAGCAATTTAAAAACCCAACAGGTGTTCTAATCCCTCTTCACTCTATCCAAAACTAAAAAAAAAGTTTTGCCTTTTGTTATGCTTTAAACTTTATCACTATCAATTGATAATGAATAACTGCACCTCGATCCACTAACAAATCACATACAACACTGCAAAGCTGATAAATATAATCTTCCGAGAAAGGACCTCATGCAGTTCTATGGATTTCTGTACTCCAGTGATAAATGAACCCTTTGTAGGACTGAATGGAGAATGCACAGGGCACCCTCGCAGAAGACTGTATATTAAAGGGGTTGTAAAGGCTCAAAGTTTTTTGCCTTCATCCATTCTATGCGAAAAAAAAATTCTGTGTGCAGCAGCTTCTCCAGTCCCCCTAATACTTACCTGAGCCCCATTGCGATACAGCAATGTGCGCAAGAGCCTCAGCTCTCCCATAACTCTCCCTCTTTATTGACTGAGACAGCAGCGGCAGTCATTGTCAATCACAGCCAGTGAGCCAATGAAGGGAGAGGGGATGGGCAGAGCCACAACTCTGTGTGTGAATGGACACACAGAGCAGTGGCTCGGGAGACAGCCTGCTTGCTTGGGTGCCCCCATAGCAAGCTGCTTGCTCTGGGGGCATTAGACAGGTGGGAAGGACCAGGAGTGCCAGCAGGGGACCGGAAAAGAGGAGGATCAGGGTTGCTTTGTGCAAACCCACTCCACAGAGCCGGTACGTATGACATGTTTGTTTTTTGTTTTGTTTTTAGAAATTGCCTTTAATATTAATTTAATCTCTTAATATCACTTTAATCAGCTTGGCACATTTGTCTATGATATGTCTCCAGATCAGAGTGTAGTTACTCTTTTAAAAATTGAGAGTGAGCAAGTTTAATCCAACATCTTTTAGTAAAATAAACATCATATGTGTATAAAGAATGACTAACCTGGCATGAATCTTCCTACTCTGACTGTATCTTCAGGCAGATCTGCCATCTGTCTTTACAGATAGATTCCTTGGACCATTACTGTTCTCAAATGTCAGACAAAAAGCGTGTGAAGACTGCCCCCAAATGTTACTCTTCAGAAATCTCTGGAATTTGTTAAATACCCCGTTGTATAAGATATACCAGAATTAGATGATATTCAATAAGATATTAAATTATCAGAGCTGTCAAGGCATTTTACCAGTTATACCGGTACCAAATAACAATAAGCAATGCAACATTGGAGAAGAAATGCTATTTGCTGCCACTCATTGGAACTAGCATTTTGGTGTTTTTTTCCGATGGCCAGAAAGAAAACCCAGCATAGAATAAAATATGATGCCACTGCACATCATTTTCCTCTGAGTAAAATACTGTCCTCTTCAGTATTCACTCTTTTTAAAGTCTTGGCAGGTGATATTTTCTAATGAAGTTCTCTAAAGATCTCTGCATAGACTCCATCTATCCAGGCTTTCAGGACAAAGATTGTATAGGCACAGTGAAAAAAAAATATTTGCTACATGTATGTTTAACGCTAACATTATTTGTGTCTTTGTGTGCATTTTATGCTGGCACAAATAAATAAATTCAATTTAAAAAGCTCATTCAACCATGTTCACATGAGAGAAAAGAGAAGCTTTAAACAGAACACCAAACGTTTAATATGTCACTTGCAGCTTATTTGCGCAGTTCAAAGGCACATTTTCAGGAAAAATATACACTAAAATGAATTTTTAGTGCACACAAACACAAAATAATACACAAGTTTTTGGCAAAGTATAAAAGATGATGTTATGTCAAAAATAGATGCCAAACATGTCAAGAATCAAAGTTGCAAATGCCCATGAAATGGCAACCAAATACAGTAGCTAGAATTTTTCATAGGTGAGGCTTTTAAATTTTTAAAGGTTATAGGTTTGGAGTTAACTATGAATTATGGCCCTAAAATTATAGCTCTCATTCATGGTGCGATCGCTGTGTGGGACCAACACTTGCATTTGTATTTGCTATCACAAGGGGCCTAACCTGCTCTTTATGTGGTAGCTTTGAGCAGGTGACAGGTACTCTTTATGGCCTTTTCAGGAAAAAAATACACCAAAATGAATTTTAGTGCACAAAAACACAATATAATACCCAAGTTTTTGGCAAAGTATAAAAGATGATGTTATGTGGAAAATAGATGCCAAATACATCAAGACTAAAAGTTGCACATGCCCATGAAATGGCAACCAAATACAGTAGCTAACATTTTTCATAGGTGAGGCTTTTAAGCTTTTAAATGTTATTGGTTTGGAGTTAACTATGAATTATGGCCCTAGAATTATAGCTCTCACTCATGGTGCGATCACTGTGTGGGACCAACACTTGCATTTGTATCTGCTATCACAAGGGGGCTAACCTGTTCTTTGTGGTAGCTTTGGGCAGGTGACAGGTACTCTTTACAGCAGTGTTTCTCAACCATATTTCAACCAAGGCACCCATTAAAATTCTGCACAAACTCAAGGCATCTCATCTAAAATGTCAGAAACTAAACTAATAGTTTTACATAATGCAGCAACATCCACACACAAAGGACCCCCAATGCAAGAGGTGACTTATTCTTCCAAAGTCATTACACCTTTGCTCACTGTTACTTGCTGTTATTCCAGTGTTTCTTTTCTCTTGGTTTCTCTCCCTCACTCTCCCTCAGCTAATATGACCCCAGTGCTGATGGAGAGGGGCAGAGGAGGGGCAAACAAGAATGCTGTGCAGGCATCCGATGTTCCTCTTTGTTAACTGATGACATCATTGGCTTTTAGGATGCCAGTGGCAGGAATGTTATCATGGTGCACAATGAAAACCTGTGGCTTAGTGTAACTGAAAGGCAGGATTTACCCACCCCCCAGCTTGTATACAATATTTATGCTATTTTTAGGCATTTTGACAAGGCATCCTTGAGAATACCTGAAGGCACCCCAGGGTGCTTGGACACCCTTGTTTAAAAAAGGCAGTGTTATGGAGACATCAGGGGTCTATTAGATCCACAATGTCACCCCAGCACTCCAAGGAATGACAGCTCTGAAACCATAAGTGCTTAAATTGTTATCACTTCAGGGTTCATATAGGGGAGATCAGGGAGCAGATGTTCCTTAATCTTCTGTGTAGCTTGTTATCCTCTGTTCACTGCTGTCCTGGGCACTCCGGAGGAATGTGAGACGCCAGGAGCGCCCATGGGTGGTGGTGGGGGAGTCTTTTTTGCAACAGTAAAAGTGATCTGTTGGCTATAGGGCTGCCCAGATCACTTTTACTAAACAGCTGATCTTCAGCTGTAAAAATGATACCAAGCTTATAATCGCTGGCATCCAGGACAGTTTTATGTATCTATTTTATGTTTGATGGACAGCAATTGGTTAACAATAATGTAGTCACCGCAGCCTTTGAATCTACTGAATCCTTATCTTTCATCCTCTCCCCCATTTCTAAAGCAGTACAGTATGCAGCTAAAAAGAATACATAGGACTGTGCTCACTTTGCTTACTGCACTGTGGAGGAAACTGGCCACACATAAGACTGATGTATCAATATATACTTACCAGACTGTCACAGCAACTTTGACATGCAGTCATATTCAGCCAAAGCACAGAATATAAACCATACACGTAGACTCTAAACATTAGGGAAGTTACTAGTTCTCTTTAAAACAAGGCAGGTTTAAGCTAGCCATGCACTAGCAGAATTTTGTTTGAAAATTTTAATTCAAAGAACATTTCTTTGATCTTCTAATGATTAGTAGTGACCCTACTAAATCAACATTTATTTTGGACTGCAGTAACAAGAAAATTGGAAGAAGTAGGATGGAACTTTTCTCAAACACATTTCTAACAGTGAATGTGATTTTCATTCAGGAAGGCCCATTCGCTCCAAATCTAAATGGTAAAAGCAAACGTTTAAAAGACATTCATCATGTCATCGAATATCCTAATTTGTTCATACAAACATTTGTTCAAAGATCTACTAGTGTATGACCAGCATTAGTCTTCCTGTTTAGGATAAAAGCCCTTTTTTTCTCATTATTAAAACACCTCCGGAGGTTTCAGTAATGTACCAGGTTCTGCACCCAAATGTACAAGAAAATGCATTTTGTGGTACATTGTAATTCTAATGGGCCTCAGCGGTTTCTCTGTCTTCATTTAGTGAGCCATTATAATTTTATCACGTTTCCACAGAGCTATTTTGAATTCCCAGACAATTTTATTCTTTTAAACCTCCAAAGCATTCATAAACAATAGCCTACATTTCAGCACTTACTCATCTGTATCTGTTTGATATATGAAATGGGCAGTCTCATTGTTCAGATTTTTTCATTAGCAATATATCCACAATATAAAATAAACATTTAGGGCTCGTTTACACTTTAACACACATTAAACCACTTACCGCTTCAACTTGCTTTTTTGTGTTTGTGATATTACCCTCATTCAGCAGGTCCCCGTCTCAGTAGTACCCCTAACTCTGCTGATCTCCCACTCAGTAGTAACCCCCTGCTCTGCTGATCTTCTGGTTTGCTGATCCTCCTCTGTCTCCAGTCCCCACTTACCTCCTACTTTGTTGCTTCCATGCTGTGCACCACGTGTGACAGCTAGTTTCTCCTGCTCCGGTCTGCCAGCTCTGCAGATCCTCTTCTGCTCAGTCCTCTCTCTCTGGTCCCCGCTCACCTTCCTCTATAGCGTTCCCATGTTGCACACCACGTGTGCCGTCTACTTGTTTCTCCACTGCAGTCCAGACTCAGCTCCCCTTCTTGCTGCCTTACACTGCACACCAGTTGTGACATCTGCACCAGACCCCTCCAGATAATATGCACATGAATCTGAAGTGACTGCTGATGACGTCTTTCTTGTTCGCTTGTTGGTTTTCCAGTGCATCCTGGGATATCTCATACCTGCAATACATTCAAAACAAAGCAAAGCTAACTCTGGCTAAAAGCCTCTCAAAAGCTGAAGGTGCTGTTAGAGAGCATTGTCATAGATTTCCATGGAGGCTTTGGAGATGCTTTGAAGCACCAAGAAAGGGACATGGGGTATAATTTTTGAACCAAAGAAAACACAACAGTGTGAATATGACTGTAGGGTAACCATTTTATTTAGTGACAGGCACTTTGATTGGCCATCAGAACGCTTAAAAAAAAAGTATGTCAAATCCCACATTATGAAGCAAGTGTAAAAGTGCCCTAAAAGTGTTGTTTTTTTTTTACTTTAACAACCACATGTACTCCATTGACTATTTGCACTGCTACAAATCATTGCAGTTTTGCAAAGCCCTTGCCGTATTTATTTTCTTGAAAATTTGTGCAGGTTATGTCCTATTTTAGTTTAAAAAATGCTGTGTATACATTAAAAAAAATGTAATCCAAGTCTGAAATAACGATTGCAACAGGTTTGTTGCCGTGGTGATTGGTAAGAAAGGCAGCAAATAACTCTATTGTGTGATCTATGGATAACACTCATAAGAAACCTGCCCATCTGTAACAGCCTTAATGTGGACCTGTCATTAAAATTAAACTTCAAAGGAATGAACTGGGCATTTATTGGTATAATCACAAATCACAATACTATTTGAAGAAAAAAATACTTGAATGAAAACCTACACTTATAATCAGTCTTGCATGGACTAAAGTTGTCCAAACTTTGCTCAGTGGCCGCCCACAACCTTCTTGACATCCTGCAAATGAAAAATTGAAAGAGCCATGCAGAAATCTGCTGACCGAACAGAGCCTGTATCCAATGAGATGCAGTCACTGTTTGGGTATTTTGACAGCTGGCGGGGCTGGCTGCCAAAATACAATAGCTGCAGGGGGAAATTAGTCCATCTGTGCTGTGTAGCATGAATTTAGGAATCTGTTAAAAGAACCTCTTAGAAGTCTGTAAGTGTATGGTCAGCATTAGATCATGTGGCTTCTGACTACCAAAAGCATTTGGAAGGCATCATGTCATTAGAGACTGCAATGGTCTATTTTCTTCAGGCAAACAGGATAACCAAGGCACAATTGTTTTAACAGCTCCCTTGTACATGTTACAAAAGCATACAAACAATGTAAAACATTAACTTGTATTGATAAGAATATTATTATTATTATTAGCAGTAGTAGTAGTATTATTGGCATTTATATAGCACGTGCAATTTACGCAGTGCTTTACATATATATTGTACTTTCACATCAGTCCCTGCCCTCAAGGAGTGTACAATCTAAGGTCCCTAACTCACATTCATACACATACTAGGGCCAGTTTAGACTGGAGCCAAATAACCTACCAACATGTCTTTGAAGTGTGAAATGAGTGGAAAAACTTCAGATTATAAACTTCCCACTGCTCTCCTACTGACCCTGAGAGACAGTCTATGTGTGCTGTGGATGGATTACATGGACCTCAGGTTAAACTTTATGTTAACCCAGACATCAATTTTACATGCCTCATTGCATACCGTTTTCTTAAGCAAATGATTTTTGTAAATCTTACCTAGAGATCCTGTCACTAACAGCACTTGTTGCTGCAAGCTGACAGTGCTAATCCACTGTCTTGCAATTAGAAGCAGCATTGTCAGCTTGGCATGTGCACTTCAGTTTACTATTGAGCTGCCTATCAGATCGGATAGACAGCCCAAAGGCCAACTAAAGGAGTTACCCATGGCACACTGACAGTAATATTGCTGAATGTAAGAAAGGGAGTTATTGTTAGCAGCCTTACAAGAAATGCTATTACTGACAGGTAAGAAACTTTGCAATAGATTCACAAAATAATAAATATCTTTCAAATCTGTGTGCAGTGAGACAATTATGCCAAGCATCCAGAAAAATATATTTGGAGTTTACAAACACATTAATAATTTTTTTCTAATCAAATGTTTTTAGTAGGTTGGAAAAATCTGTATATTCAGCGTGTTGGATGAATTACTAGATGTTGTGTGGATACAAAATAATCAGTTATATTATGGATACATACAGTGTAGTTATACAGAATGTACCATTCCAGTTCAGTATGTAGTTCATTTTGTTCAGCTTTGCAGCAGGAGTTTGAATCATGTTTACCCACTATGTTTCCAAAATAATAAGCCTGTGCTTAAGGCTGTATTATTATTATTATACAGTATTTATAAAGCGCCAATAGTTCGCTCAGCGCTGTACATTACAATGGGGGACAGAACAATAACAATACAATATAATGCAAAACATGAGGGGATTGAGGGCCCTGCTCTTTCGAGCTTACAATCTAGGAGGGAGGGGATGGTGGCACAGGAGGAGAAAGCTGTAGGGGATGGAGTGGTAGGAAGAGTGGAGGAGTTCAGCAAGTTTAAGCCCAAAAGCAAACATTTATTATATTGCAGCTTACCAATGTGATGGCTGCATTCTTTCTTTCTTTCTTTCTTTCTTTCTTTCTTTTCCACCTGGTAATCCTGCCAGTAAGTCAGTTGTTTTTAAACTGACCTCACTGTCCTGCAGATATAGCAGTTAGAGGGTTGAGACAAACCATTTACCACTGACAGGAGTGCTTACAATGATCAGTTTTTAATTATGGGAAACTTTTATCCCAAAAGGAACAAAACTGTTTTCTGTAACTGCTTAACCACCTCCCGCCCATCATATAGTCCAATGACGGGTGCAAAGTGGTTCTCTCGTTCTGAGAGGACGTCATATGATGTCCTCCCATTCTCACCGCGCATGCGCGGCTCAGGGAGCGCGCAGCGCGGCGATCGGTGGTGCTCTGTGTCCCTCGGACACAGCGGATCACCGATCACGGAAAGAGCTGAAGATGTCGGCTCGGTCATGTCCAATCACGGCTGATCACATGTAAACAGGGAAATGCCGGTTATCGGCATTTCTCTCCTCTCAAGCTGTCACGCTGACAGCTCAAGAGGAGAGGAGAGCCGGTAGATGGCATTCCTCGGAGGGGACATGTACACTGATCATCAGGGCACTGATGATCAGTGTGCCCTGATGATCAGTGTAGCCCCAGCAGTGCCACCTGTCAAAGTCCATCAGTGCCGATCAGTGCCACGTGCCAGATCAATGCCACATATCAGTGCATACCAGTGCACATCAATGCCACATATCAGTGCCCATCTGAGCTGCCTTTCAGTGTCATCCATCAGTGCCAGTCAGCGCCACCTATCAATGCCAATCAGTACCACCTATCAGTGCTGCCAATCAGTGCCACCTATCAGTGCCAGTCAGTGCCACCTATCAGTGCCAGTCAGTGTGCATCAGTGCCACCTATCAGTGCCAGTCAGTGCCGCCTAACAGTGTCAGTCAGTGCCGCCTAACAGTGCCATATATCAGTGCCATATATCAGTGCCATGTATCAGTGCTGCCTTTCAGTGCCCATCAGTGATGCTTGTCAATGCCCATCAGTGCCACCTACCAGTGCCTCCTCATCAGTGCCCATCAGTGCCACCTATCAGTGTCCATCAGTGCAGCCTATCAGTGCCCATCACTGCAGCCTCATTAGCGCACATCAGTGAAGGAGAAAAATCACTTATTTACAAAATTTTATAACAAAAACTAAGAAAATACTTTTTTTCCCCCAAATTTTCAGTGGTTTTTGGTTTGTTTAAGAAAAAATAAAAAACCCCAATGTGATTAAATACCACCAAAATAAAGCTCTATCTGTCACAAAAAAAATGATAAAAATTTCATATGGGTACAGTGTTGCATGAACGCACAATTGTCATTCAAAGTGTGACAACGCTGAAAGCTGGAAATTTGCCTGGGTAGGAAGGGAGTATAAGTGCCCAGTAGGCTAGTGGTTAAAAAATGTTAGCTGGAGTTTGGCTTCAATTTGTTAGTATCTAAATCTGCTAGTCCATCTAACACTACCCTTACTCCAGATTGACAATGCTGCTGTCCAAATGTGTCTCTGTTGCTCTCTTATCCAGAGTGCTCAGGGCTTTATGCAAACATCTCAAAATCCATTGCCTTGAATATTACTCTTGGAGTCGACCAAGTCCAATCACTTAAAGTGATTATAAACCCTCACCTTGTAAAACAACCCACTCAGTTTCAATGGAAATGAATGCCAAAACATTTGTATACAGATAGAAAAAAAAACCCTTTTCTCCCACTCTTATAAGAATACGTAATCTCTGTTCTCAGCTGCATTAGAGCTAGGGGCGGAGAAACAGCAGAACATTGATCTTCCCAATGAAAGGTTGTTCAGGGAGGGTGTGTCAGGAGAAGACTGATCTTTGGAGGAGAGCACATTGAGTTCCCAGCACAGCTAGAGAACTGACCATACTGTACTCTCATACCAAGTGTAGTTGTTTTTAATAGGAAAGCATAGGGACCGGCAGGAAGGATTTTACACAAAGGAAGCACTGCTAAAAAAAACAGGATACGTTTTCATACAAGTACATGGTAGAGCAGGTACATATCAGGAATATCAAATGTTGGGCTTACATATTCTTTAAGGATAATTTTCAATATCATTGGGTGCATTCTCATCTTCCCTTTATATGTAGTTTACATCACACCCTCCTATGAGACTTTATATGCAGCCAATTAGGAATCACTTCTGAGACAAACGACATCCATTCTTGATTCTTGGAAGAAGTATCACATATCTTGGCTGGGAAGGATTGTTGCCCTGAAAATGACATTGCTTCTTAAATAGGTGTACCTTTTAGGGTTCTTCCTGTTTATATACCATTGCATAGTTTATGATCAATTCAGCAGGCATGTTTGTGGCTTATATGGCAGGAGTCTAGTCTGATAAAATCTATGCAGTTCCATTTTGGTTCAAGTTTAAAGGGAACTGGTGATTCTGCATATAATAATATTATCAACCACTACTGAGCATCACAAATTGCCCATCAAACTTCCTGTCCTACATCCTCTAATACTCTATTATGGGTCAGTAATAAAGCCTACCTGGTTGCATGTATGGCTATAGACGCAATTCTATGGACACAGTTATTGGCAACATATTACTCGCCTGGTGCTAACGCATTTACTAAAAATCTGGGAATCTTTGAAAAACTCAAAGAGGCTAATACAGACACATACTGTACACCTCTTGCAACTCTCTAACAATTCTTCTTTCCCCTATGATAAGAAAAATCAAGAAGATTCTAGTGGTGGACTAAAGCAGGTTTCCGTCAAGTGTATGACTTGTAGATTAGGAGCAATATGCTAAGTTTATTTTTGCTACAGCCCTCTCATCATATTTCTTCTATGGAGATGTTTCAATATCTTCAAATTCAAAATTATGTGCAATCTGTTTTAAAACACACAGCTTTACCTTTAACACTCACACATTTTGAACACATATGTTTGCACGATCCCCTCTCAAAGGGTATTACCGTATATCCTCACTCTAAACTTCTCTTTTGGAAGGTGACTTTGTGAGTCCTCTGCCTTATGTTTCCTAATGAGAAAAAGATTTGGATGGTTTCCTTGACAACAATGAGCCCAGATTTGGGACTTGATTGTTCACTGTATCGCAGAAGTCATCTTTTAATGAGGCCAACTGTAAATTATTGTTTAGATGGCATACGGTACCCTATAGACTGGCCAAATTCATCCAAGGCATCTTGGACCATTGTTTTTGAGTTGTGGAACAACTGGAACTTTAGTACAGATACTGTATGGTGAGCCTGTCCTAGAATCAAACATTTTTGAATCAGGGTCTACCAGTTAGTTTATACTGCTCTAGGTTCTAGTATCCCTAAGAATCAGTATGAAGCTCTATTGAATCTTACACCACCTAACTACACTTTTGACCAATTTAGACTTCTGACTTTTATCTTGACAGCTGACAAACAGACTTTAGAGAGAGACTGGAGGTCTGGTACCCTGACTGTTAAACAGGTTAAACAAAATATCATAATCTATGTTCAACATAAAGTTGGCAGCCATTCTCCATGATAATGTAAAAAAACTAATTTTGAATCTTTGGACCTCAATTTTTCTCACATGAAGTCATTCGTGATGTCCCAACTCCAATTTCCTTTCTCATTCCCCATCCTTCCCTTCACACTTCTCATAGTCTCCTCCTTTCCATCCTTTTTTCTCAGCTATTCTCTACTTTCCATTTTCTTTTCTCTGTGATATATCTTATTTGACTAGAAGCAAGACTGCAGGGTGGATACCTGATGGTGGTTTCCCCCATTGTGGCTCTAATGTGGGTATAGGATTATAACTTTTTTTTCTATGGTTGAACTGGATGGACTTTTGTCTTTTTTCAGCAAGACTAACTATGTAACTATGCAATGTTTCTTCAGGGATGTTCCAGGTTAGCTGTTGAAAGACTCTCAGTGTGGACTGGGCAATGTGTACCCTCCCAATTACTATATAGCTATGCTGGGGGACTGTCACACTCACACCACACGTAAAATCTTGCACCAAGATTTTGCCTATGTTTCCTATGCCAGAATGTGTACTCCCATATGTTTGAACCTTATTTGTGTCTCAGAATATTGTTTATAAAAATTCCTTTTAATAAAAATGTATTGAAATGTAAAAATACTTTTAAAGCTTTTTTTAATGAATGCAGAACTGCATTATAATTATGTTTTTACATATCTGGTGTTTAGCGTTTAACAAGATTTACCTTTTATGTAAAAAGGAGCCTACTGCTTTGGGGTCCTTATCCTTCATGTTTCATAACGAAAGCAGCCCTCTTTCTCCCACACATACACACAAAGATACACCATTGCAAATGACAGAAGATAATAGTTTCTTTGTTTTTATATGCACTGGGAGGATATGATGTCATTGCTATCAAATAAAATATGATACAGCACTAATATGTGTGCATAGAAGAACACTGATACATGATTTCACCACTATCTGAAGCTGCAGAGAAAATGGTTAACTGTCATTTCTAATTGAAAATGATTATGTGGGATGATAAGAAGTCATCTATATAATTACATGGAGGACAATAGCTCAGATACTGGTATGATCAATGCACTTTATGTATTTATGCACTGAGCACAGATAATGTATCAGTATGATAATAAGTCAATCATGGAAACGCCTCCAGGAAACTAAGGGGGACTGTGTTTAAAGGGGTTCAGGTTCCTCCTTCCTTCTTTACCTCTCATCTTAATATTACTGCAGCCAGGAGCCATGGTTCAAAATTATGTGCACTGAAATATAGCAAGTCAATTATAGTTTATGTATAACCAAAACTAAACCCCTGTCAGTTTATTTTTTACCTTCCCAGTTTGCAAAATTCCTTTCACTTCCTGTCATTGAGATGGAACAGGAATTGAGCGGAAATCTCTACAAAATAAGGACAATTCCCCCCTTAGATAGTTGTACACAAAACGGGATTCACCTTTGGAAAATTATGTTTCTATTTCTGTTTGGGGGCAACTGTAACATTTTGAATTCCCCATCATTTTCTGTTTGGATAGCCAACAGAACAAATAGAGCAACTTAATCTCCCCAGTGGGGAGACAGAAAAGAAAACTTGACAGGGTTCCTAACCCTTCTCCTTTGCACAAAAGAAGTTATGGCTATTCATCCATAGCAGCTAGGATGTGTAGGTTAAGCATGCTCCTGACTTGGGTGCTGCTATCTTTCTAAAGCCTCATGAAGGTTCAATGGACAAAACCTGGCTTGACAGGGTGGAGTAACTGACTTGCTATTGTGCAAAGGCAGTGAAAAGAAGATTTTTACTTTTGCTACTTATAATTAGAGATGAGCGAATCGAACCAGGTGAACCGGAATTCGATACGAATTTCAGGAAAAATTCGATTCGCGTCGAATCCGAATATTTGCCTACTTCAGGTGCGCGAATTGGATTTTTCCCGATCAGCCGGCAAAAGTGTCCCTGCAGAGAGCTCCGCTATTTCTGACAGTTCTCTGACAGAAGGAACACATGTACAGCGGTTGAAACATTGTATCTATTAGTTTCCATTTAGGATACAGATGTTTCAACCGCTGTACATGTGAAGAAGCTGTCAGAGAACTGTCAGAAATAGAGGAACTCTGCACATACACTTTTTGCCGGTTTGGAATTCTTATTTTCATCCTACTTCTTCTTCTTCTTCTACTTCTTCATCCTCATCCTCATCCTCAGAAGAAGAAGAGGATGAGGATGAGGAAGAAGAAGAAGAAGAAGTAGGATGAAAATAAGAATAATTCCAAGCCGGCAAAAAGTGTATGTGCAGAGTTCCTCTATTCTGCAGATACACTTAGAGGAGCTCTGCAGATACACTTAGAGGAGCTCTGCACATACACTTTTTGCCGGCTTGGAATTAATCTTATTTTCATCCTACTTCTTCTTCTTCATCCTCATCCTCATCCTCAGAAGAAGAAGAAGAGGATGAGGATGAGGATGAAGAAGAAGAAGAAGAAGTAGGATGAAAATAAGAATAATTCCAAGCCGGCAAAAAGTGTATGTGCAGAGTTCCTCTATTCTGCAGATACACTTAGAGGAGCTCTGCAGATACACTTAGAGGAGCTCTGCACATACACTTTTTGCCGGCTTGGAATTAATCTTATTTTCATCCTACTTCTTCTTCTTCTTCTTCTTCATCCTCATCCTCAGAAGAAGAAGAGGATGAGGATGAAGAAGAAGAAGAAGAAGTAGGATGAAAATAAGAATAATTCCAAGCCGGCAAAAAGTGTATGTGCAGAGTTCCTCTATTCTGCAGATACACTTAGAGGAGCTCTGCAGATACACTTAGAGGAGCTCTGCACATACACTTTTTGCCGGCTTGGAATTAATCTTATTTTCATCCTACTTCTTCTTCTTCTTCTTCATCCTCATCCTCAGAAGAAGAAGAAGAGGATGAGGATGAGGATGATGAAGAAGAAGAAGAAGTAGGATGAAAATAAGAATAATTCCAAGCCGGCAAAAAGTGTATGTGCAGAGTTCCTCTATTCTGCAGATACACTTAGAGGAGCTCTGCAGATACACTTAGAGGAGCTCTGCACATACACTTTTTGCCGGCTTGGAATTAATCTTATTTTCATCCTACTTCTTCTTCTTCTTCATCCTCATCCTCAGAAGAAGAAGAGGATGAGGATGAAGAAGAAGAAGTAGGATGAAAATAAGAATAATTCCAAGCCGGCAAAAAGTGTATGTGCAGAGTTCCTCTATTCTGCAGATACACTTAGAGGAGCTCTGCAGATACACTTAGAGGAGCTCTGCACATACACTTTTTGCCGGCTTGGGATTAATCTTATTTTCATCCTACTTCTTCTTCTTCTTCATCCTCATCCTCATCCTCAGAAGAAGAAGAAGAGGATGAGGATGAAGAAGAAGAAGAAGAAGAAGAAGTAGGATGAAAATAAGAATAATTCCAAGCCGGCAAAAAGTGTATGTGCAGAGCTCCTCTAAGTGTATCTGCAGAGCTCCTCTAAGTGTATCTGCAGAATAGAGGAACTCTGCACATACACTTTTTGCCGGCTTGGAATTATTCTTATTTTCATCCTACTTCTTCTTCTTCATCCTCATCCATGGATCCATTTATGGAAACAAATAGATACAATGTTTCAACCGCTGTATGGAGTGAATGTCCCAGAACTGTCAGAAATAGACTATTTATGACAGTTCTGGGACATTCCCTCCATACAGCGGTTGAAACCACTGTATGGAGTGAATGTCCCACAACTGTCAGAAATAGACTATTTATGACAGTTCTGGGACATTCCCTCCATACAGCGGTTGAAACATTTTATCTATTTGTTTCCATAAATGGATCCATTTATGGAAACAAATAGATACAATGTTTCAACCGCTGTATGGAGGGAATGTCCCAGAACTGTCAGAAATAGACTATTTCTGACAGTTCTGGGACATTCCCTCCATACAGCGGTTGAAACCGCTGTATGGAGTGAATGTCCCACAACTGTCAGAAATAGACTATTTCGGACAGTTCTGGGACATTCCCTCCATACAGCGGTTGAAACCGCTGTATGGAGTGAATGTCCCACAACTGTCAGAAATAGACTATTTATGACAGTTCTGGGACATTCCCTCCATACAGCGGTTGAAACCGCTGTATGGAGTGAATGTCCCACAACTGTCAGAAATAGACTATTTCTGACAGTTCTGGGACATTCCCTCCATACAGCGGTTGAAACATTGTATCTATTTGATTCCATAAATGGATCCATTTATGGAAACAAATAGATACAATGTTTCAACCGCTGTATGGAGTGAATGTCCCACAACTGTCAGAAATAGACTATTTCTGACAGTTCTGGGACATTCACTCCATACATGTCCCAGAACTGTCAGAAATAGACTATTTCTGACAGTTCTGGGACATTCCCTCCATACAGCGGTTGAAACCGCTGTATGGAGTGAATGTCACAGAACTGTCAGAAATAGACAGAAACTGTCACAGAACTGTCCTTCTTCTCATCCTTCTCCATCTTCTCATCCTTCTTCTCATCCTTCTTCTCATCCTTCTTCTCATCCTTCTCCTTCTCCTTCTTCTCATCCTTCTTCTTCTTCTCATCCTTCTTCTCATCCTTCTCCTTCTTCTCATCCTTCTTCTCATCCTTCTCCTTCTCCTCCTTCTCCTTCTCCTTCTCCTTCTTCTCATCCTTCTTCTCATCCTTCTTCTCATCCTTCTCCTTCTTCTCATCCTTCTCCTTCTTCTCATCCTTCTCCTTCTCCTTCTTCTCATCCTTCTCCTTCTCCTCCTTCTCCTTCTCCTTCTTCTCATCCTTCTCCTTCTTCTCATCCTTCTCCTTCTCCTTCTTCTCATCCTTCTCCTTCTCCTTCCTCATCTCCAAGGGCATTTAAATTAAAGGTACAGTGTTCTGCACTAATTTAAAGGCTCTCTGAAGCCTAGAAACCCTTTTTATAAGTTAACTTCGTAGCGAATTAATTCGCATCGAATCGAATTTCTTCCTGGAATTCGCCGAATCAGCCGAATCAAATTTTTGAAAAATTCGCTCATCTCTACTTATAATGCGGTGTGGCTACACATATAATAATATGATTAAAGAGAAAAGAGAGAGAAAAGGGAGAGGAAGCATCTCACCCTCTAATGCATCTTGCATGTACCAGATGCATTTTTCCCCACCAGGAAAATTTTACCAGCAAAGACTGGTCAACAGCCTTAAAAGATGTCAATGGGTGGAAAAACCCAGAAGCTTCTTCTCTCTATAGTTATATATTGTTCAAATTTGAGTTTTAGCTCCAGCTCTGTTTTTTTTTCATCTTTATTACAGCATGAATAGTTTAGCAGGATTGAAACAATAAGGAGATTGAGAACCCATTGTTGGGGAAATGAGAGATGAGGCCTTCAGTGAAGCGATCTCTTCTCTGGTGTCCCCAAAGGGAATGAGAAGCCAGTGAAAGCACGAAATCATAAGCATCCATCCAAATCCAAAAATAGATAAAAACAGCAAATGAGCAGTGGACTACCTTCAGTTTATTCGCTAATAAATATACTATGCTTCATTCTTTAATTGTTGAATCATTTACAACAGGGTGTTTGTAAAAACGTGTCTTCAACCCATGTTTTTTTTTTTTCATAAGCACTCCCTCCCACACAGCATCCGCCTCTCTCTGCCTTCTTATCCTTTTAATATTTAAGCAGTATTGGAGTCACAAGTCATCTGTGTGGCTTATTACTGGTGTGTAATGCTCTGCTGAGCTGCCAGCACTGTGTAGACCTCTGTCTCATTAGCATTGGCTGTTAGACTTATGAATAGACCATATAAGCCTATGTAATGTTTGGTTGCATAGAATACCATTTAATAAGTGCATAGGGGATGTCAGCAGCTGAATCATTTTTTAAAACAAAAGAAATAAGGTCCCTTGGCTATCAACCAAAAAGCTGTTTAGGTGCTCTGTGTAAAGACAGTATAGATAAAACAGTTATTCTCAATCAGTGCTTGTGTGTCACATGTGACATTAATCTCAGTCTTACATTGCTCACAGAAAACCTATTACAGATGCTCTGCTCTCAGAGTTTAGTCTTGTCTGATCAGCTGCTACTTCATGCACATTTTTATGGACTGAAGCCAAACAAAGGCTAACCTCTCAAGTACTAGTTTACTGCACATTTATTGGCTTGGAACAAACAAAGGCTAATCTATAATGTATATACAGTAGTTCATTAAACTGTTAAAGATGATTGTTAAAAAACAGTGCTTTTAATACATACAGTATGTGTGCTTCCTATCACTGGCTGTAATACAGAGAGCAATTGTCAAAGAGAAGGCTATGTTTTGTAAGTGTCAATATACACCAAAGCATTGCAAAAACACATATATATGCATATCTGTTAAAGAATGCATAATATATAAATGTGCAATCACTATAAAGATCCTCATTATAAATGCAGCTCACAGTACTGACAGTATTGAGAGAGCATTTTTGCACATATTTATCCACATCAGGGGCCCTCAAACATTTTAAACAAAGGGCCAGTTCACTGTCCATCAGATTGTGTGGGGGCCAGACTGTGGCTAGTAGGAGTATAAAATGTGCCAGTAACAGAGGTTAGTAGGAAACTAAAATACCCAGATGTCAATGAAAGTAATAAATATCCTTGCATCGGGGATCAGCAATAACTTCCTCTGCATCAGTAAGAAGAATAAATTCTCTGGTGTCAGTGGGAGTAATAAATGCCCCTGCATTGTGGCCAGAGGTAATAATAAATGCAGCAGCATAATTGGTTTATTGAAGTAATAAATGCCCCTGTGTCAGTGGTCTGAAGGATTAATAAATTTCCCTACATCAGTGAGAGAACAAGTGTCCCCTCATTGGTATCAGGAGTCAGCGAGAGAAATGATGCACTTTCATTGGTATCAGTGGTTAGTGGGATAAATATAGTGCCCCATCTTTGGTGTTCAGTGGGGTTAATGGAGTCCTGCCATTGGTGCTCATTTGCCAGTGGAAGGAATATAGAGCCCCATCAATGGTGTTCAGTGGTATTTACCTTGATGGCTTCATGCCCCTCCTCATTGTTACATGATGGTTGGGACTATACAGGCTTCCCTGGGCAGGAGATCACTCTACCTAATAGTTCCTATAATAGATTGAAGTCAGCATCCACCTTCCTTCATCTTGCAATGAGAAAGCCCTTCTCACTGCAGGGGCTGGTTTTACAGCCACCAGTGGGAAGTACTTTGGGGACTACTGATCCTCACAATAAGGAAGTAGGCTAATACAGGAAAAGATTTAATGCAAATCATAATACATTCACATATCAATGTTTTTGTCTGTATCTTTGTTCTATAAAGAATGGTTGTGGCTGGAGATTCACTTTAAGGTACATTTACTGATGCAGTGGGGTAGTCTATAGCAATCAAATAATTGTATTCATGGCCTTAAATTGTGGGAAAAAAAATCTATTTCAGTAGTCAGTACATGTAACACTGTTACATGTAACACACTCTTCTTCCATTCATTTCCTGCCTGAGCCCAGTGCTGAAAAAATAAAACACAAAAAAACATTGTAATATAAAAAAGGTGTTCTTTGGATTACATGAACAAAAAGTAAAGGTTTTGTTAATTGACAGTTTTAACTTCAGCCAGCAGCCTAGAGAGTGTAACAGTTATCAGCCCTGAGATGAGGAAGGAGACAGGTCAGCCTCCACTCAGCCTGACATTAAAGTGACATCAATGCCCTGACAGGTAGAGAATACAAGTCAATATCAGGACTAGAGATGAGCGAATCGAACTAGGCGAACCGGAATTCGAGTCGAATTTCAGGAAATATTCGATTCGTGTCGAAACCGAAATTTTGCCTACTTCGGGTGCGCGAATCGAACATTTCCCGATCAGCCGGCAAAAGTGTCCCTGCAGTGAGCTCCGCTATTTCTGACAGTTCTCTGACAGAAGGAACACATGTTTAGCGGTTGAAACATTGTATCTATTAGTTTACATTTAGGATACAGATGTTTCAACCACTGTACATGTGAAGAAGTTGTGAGAGAACTGTCAGAAATAGAGGAACTCTGCACATACACTTTTTGCCGGCTTGGAATTATTCTTCTTTTCATCCTACTTCTTCTTCTTCTTCATCCTCAGAAGAAGAGGATGAGGATGAGGATGAAGAAGAAGAAGAAGAAGAAGAAGAAGAAGAAGAAGAAGAAGTAGGATGAAAAGAAGAATAATTCCAAGCCGGCAAAAAGTGTATGTGCAGAGTTCCTCTATTTCTGACAGTTCTCTCACAGCTTCTTCACATGTACAGCGGTTGAAACATCTGTATCCTAAATGGAAACTAATAGATACAATTTGTATCTATTAGTTTCCATTTAGGATACAGATATTTCAACCGCTGTACATGTGAAGAAGCTGTGAGAGAACTGTCAGAAATAGAGGAACTCTGCACATACACTTTTTGCCGGCTTGGAATTATTCTTCTTTTCATTCTTCTTCTTCTTCCTCATCCTCATCCTCATCCTCATCCTCTTCTTCTGAGGATGAGGATGAAGAAGAAGAAGAAGAAGAAGTAGGATGAAAAGAAGAATAATTCCAAGCCGGCAAAAAGTGTATGTGCAGAGTTCCTCTATTCTGCAGATACACTTAGAGGAGCTCTGCAGATACACTTAGAGGAGCTCTGCACATACACTTTTTGCCGGCTTGGAATTAATCTTATTTTCATCCTACTTCTTCTTCTTCTTCTTCTTCTTCATCCTCATCCTCAGAAGAAGAAGAGGATGAGGATGAGGATGAAGAAGAAGAAGAAGAAGTAGGATGAAAATAAGAATAATTCCAAACCGGAAAAAAGTGTATGTGCAGAGCTCCTCTAAGTGTATCTGCAGAGCTCCTCTAAGTGTATCTGCAGAATAGAGGAACTCTGCACATACACTTTTTGCCGGAAACCGCTGTATGGAGTGAATGTCCCAGAACTGTCAGAAATAGACTATTTATGACAGTTCTGGGACATTCACTGCATACAGCTGTTTTAACCGCTGTATGGAGGGAATGTCATGGAACTGTCAGAAATAGACTATTAATGACAGTTCTGGGACTGTCCTTCAATGCAGCGGTTGAAACATTGTATGTATTTGTTTCCATAAATGGATCCATTTATGGAAACAAATACATACAATGTTTCAACCGCTGTATGGAAGGACAGTCCCACAACTGTCATTAATAGTCTATTTCTGACAGTTCCATGACATTCCCTCCATACAGCGGTTAAAACAGCTGTATGGAGTGAATGTCCCAGATCTATCAGAAATAGACTATTTATGACAGTTCTGGGACATTCACTGCATACAGCTGTTTTAACCGCTGTATGGAGGGAATGTCATGGAACTGTCAGAAATAGACTATTAATGACAGTTCTGGGACTGTCCTTCCATGCAGCGGTTGAAACATTGTATGTATTTGTTTCCATAAATGGATCCATTTATGGAAACAAATACATACAATGTTTCAACCGCTGTATGGAAGGACAGTCCCACAACTGTCATTAATAGTCTATTTCTGACAGTTCCATGACATTCCCTCCATACAGCGGTTAAAACAGCTGTATGGAGTGAATGTCCCAGATCTATCAGAAATAGACTATTTATGACAGTTCTGGGACATTCACTGCATACAGCTGTTTTAACCGCTGTATGGAGGGAATGTCATGGAACTGTCAGAAATAGACTATTAATGACAGTTCTGGGACTGTCCTTCAATGCAGCGGTTGAAACATTGTATGTATTTGTTTCCATAAATGGATCCATTTATGGAAACAAATACATACAATGTTTCAACCGCTGCATGGAAGGACAGTCCCAGAACTGTCATTAATAGTCTATTTCTGACAGTTCCATGACATTCCCTCCATACAGCGGTTAAAACAGCTGTATGGAGTGAATGTCCCAGATCTATCAGAAATAGACTATTTATGACAGTTCTGGGACATTCACTGCATACAGCTGTTTTAACCGCTGTATGGAGGGAATGTCATGGAACTGTCAGAAATAGACTATTAATGACAGTTCTGGGACTGTCCTTCCATGCAGCGGTTGAAACATTGTATGTATTTGTTTCCATAAATGGATCCATTTATGGAAACAAATACATACAATGTTTCAACCGCTGTATGGAAGGACAGTCCCACAACTGTCATTAATAGTCTATTTCTGACAGTTCCATGACATTCCCTCCATACAGCGGTTAAAACAGCTGTATGGAGTGAATGTCCCAGATCTATCAGAAATAGACTATTTATGACAGTTCTGGGACATTCACTGCATACAGCTGTTTTAACCGCTGTATGGAGGGAATGTCATGGAACTGTCAGAAATAGACTATTAATGACAGTTCTGGGACTGTCCTTCAATGCAGCGGTTGAAACATTGTATGTATTTGTTTCCATAAATGGATCCATTTATGGAAACAAATACATACAATGTTTCAACCGCTGCATGGAAGGACAGTCCCAGAACTGTCATTAATAGTCTATTTCTGACAGTTCCATGACATTCCCTCCATACAGCGGTTAAAACAGCTGTATGGAGTGAATGTCCCAGATCTATCAGAAATAGACTATTTATGACAGTTCTGGGACATTCACTGCATACAGCTGTTTTAACCGCTGTATGGAGGGAATGTCATGGAACTGTCAGAAATAGACTATTAATGACAGTTCTGGGACTGTCCTTCCATGCAGCGGTTGAAACATTGTATGTATTTGTTTCCATAAATGGATCCATTTATGGAAACAAATACATACAATGTTTCAACCGCTGTATGGAAGGACAGTCCCACAACTGTCATTAATAGTCTATTTCTGACAGTTCCATGACATTCCCTCCATACAGCGGTTAAAACAGCTGTATGGAGTGAATGTTCCAGATCTATCAGAAATAGACTATTTATGACAGTTCTGGGACATTCACTGCATACAGCTGTTTTAACCGCTGTATGGAGGGAATGTCATGGAACTGTCAGAAATAGACTATTAATGACAGTTCTGGGACTGTCCTTCAATGCAGCGGTTGAAACATTGTATGTATTTGTTTCCATAAATGGATCCATTTATGGAAACAAATACATACAATGTTTCAACCGCTGCATGGAAGGACAGTCCCAGAACTCTCATTAATAGTCTATTTCTGACAGTTCCATGACATTCCCTCCATACAGCGGTTAAAACAGCTGTATGGAGTGAATGTCCCAGATCTATCAGAAATAGACTATTTATGACAGTTCTGGGACATTCACTGCATACAGCTGTTTTAACCGCTGTATGGAGGGAATGTCATGGAACTGTCAGAAATAGACTATTAATGACAGTTCTGGGACTGTCCTTCCATGCAGCGGTTGAAACATTGTATGTATTTGTTTCCATAAATGGATCCATTTATGGAAACAAATACATACAATGTTTCAACCGCTGCATGGAAGGACAGTCCCAGAACTGTCATTAATAGTCTATTTCTGACAGTTCTATAACATTCCCTCCATACAGCGGTTGAAACCGCTGTATGGAGTGAATGTCCCAGAACTGTCAGAAATAGACAGAAACTGTCACAGAACTGTCCTTCTTCTCATCCTTCTCCTTCTTCTCATCCTTCTTCTCATCCTTCTTCTCATCCTTCTCCTTCTTCTCATCCTTCTCCTTCTTCTCATCCTTCTCCTTCTGCTCATCCTTCTTCTCATCCTTCTCCTTCTTCTCATCCTTCTCCTTCTCCTTCTTCTCATCCTTCTCCTTCTCCTTCTTCTCATCCTTCTCCTTCTCATCCTTCTCCTTCTCCTTCTCATCCTTCTCCTTCTTCTCATCCTTCTCCTTCTTCTCATCCTTCTCCTTCTCCTTCTTCTCATCCTTCTCCTTCTCCTTCTCATCCTTCTCCTTCTTCTCATCCTTCTCCTTCTCCTCATCCTTTTTCTTCTCATCCTTCTCCTTCTCCTTCTTCTCATCCTTCTCCTTCTTCTCATCCTTCTCCTTCTTCTCATCCTTCTCCTTCTTCTCCTTCTTCTCATCATTCTCCTTCTTCTCATCCTTCTCCTTCTCCTTCTTCTCATCCTTCTCCTTCTCATCCTTCTCCTTCTCCTTCTCATCCTTCTCCTTCTCCTTCTCATCCTTCTCCTTCTTCTCATCCTTCTCCTTCTTCTCATCCTTCTCCTTCTCCTTCTTCTCATCCTTCTCCTTCTCCTTCTTCTCTTCCTTCTCCTTCTTCTCATCCTTCTCCTTCTTCTCATCCTTCTTCTTCTCATCCTTCTCCTCCTTCTTCTCATCCTTCTTCTCATCCTTCTTCTTCTCATCCTTCTCCTTCTTCTCATCCTTCTCCTTCTCCTTCTTCTCATCCTTCTCCTTCTTCTCATCCTTCTCCTTCTTCTCATCCTTCTCCTTCTTCTCATCCTTCTCCTTCTTCTCATCCTTCTCCTTCTCCTTCTTCTCTTCCTTCTCCTTCTTATCATCCTTCTCCTTCTTCTCATCATTCTCCTTCTTCTCATCCTTCTCCTTCTTCTCATCCTTCTTCTTCTCATCCTTTTCCTTCTTCTCATCCTTCTTCTTCTCATCCTTCTTCTTCTCATCCTTCTCCTTCTCATCCTTCTCTTTCTTCTCATCCTTCTCCTTCTCCTTCTTCTCATCCTTCTCCTTCTTCTCATCCTTCTCCTTCTCCTTCTTCTCATCCTTCTCCTTATTCTCAGCCTTCTTCTTCTCATCCTTCTCCTTCTCATCCTTCTCCTTCTCATCCTTCTCCTTCTTCTCATCCTTCTCCTTCTTCTCATCCTTCTCCTTCTCCTTCTTCTCATCCTTCTCCTTCTCCTTCTTCTCATCCTTCTCCTTCTCCTTCTTCTCATCCTTCTCCTTCTTCTCATCCTTCTCCTTCTTCTCATCCTTCTCCTTCTCCTTCTTCTCATCCTTCTCCTTCTCCTTCTTCTCATCCTTCTCCTTCTCCTTCTCCTTCCTCATCTCCAAGGGCATTTAAATTAAAGGTACAGTGTTCTGCACTAATTTAAAGGCTCTCTGAAGCCTAGAAACCCTTTAAATAAGTCATCTTCGTAGCGGAGAAATTCGCATCGAATCGAATTTCACACTGGAATTCGCCGAATCAGCCGAATCGAATTTTTCATTTCTTCGCTCATCTCTAATCAGGACACATACGTATCCCTCAAAGGTAAGGCTTCAATATTACAGCAACCTATGCCTAGAGACTCTGTCTTAAATCATATTTAACCACTTCATATCTGGGGCAATGTTTACATTTTTTATACACATGGTAAAATCAGAATTGTTTTGCTAGAAAATTACTTAGAATCCCCAAACATGTTATATTTTTGGAAAGCAGAGGCCCTGAAGAGTAAAATGGTGGCAGTTGCATTTTTCTATGTTGCACAACATTTGTGCAGCTGTTTATTAAATGTATATTTTTAGTAAAAATTAGTGCGATATTAAAAATAGATAAAATAGTATGTCCACATGAATATCAGTACTATAATACTATCTGTTGATCATTTTTATTTGCACTTGTAGCGCACCCATCATCACTTTTACCCACGGACATTATTGCTTTATCATTACTTGCTGATTTGCTGTTTATTTTATTCGCAAGTTTAATGCGCTTATGTGATGCACTTTACGGTTCCACTTGATTAATTTTGTTTTTATTGTGATTTTAGCGCTGCACCTTTTCTGTATATATTCCCATAGACACACTCCTAAGCCTTGTGGACAGCCTTCCCAGAATAGTTGAAGCTGTTATAGCTGCAAAGGGTGGGACAACTCAATACGGACTAAGACTGGGATGCCATTAAAGTTCATCTTTAATTAATTGCTGAAGCATAAAGGGGTTAATTAACACTGACACTGGTTCCACTAATACAAAGCAAAGGGGCTAACTAACTGCTACCAGTTACTAATGCATCAGTGACAAGTGGCAGTACCTCTTCCTGCTGCACATTACTGACTAATGGCACTAACTAATTAACCTGTTCACCCCCCCCATCACAACCCCCCCCCCCACACACACACACACTCCCCAAGGAGTTCATCAGTCCAGTTCTCAAGAAAGCTTTATGACTGATTCAGTATACTGTGAATTTGTCAAGTAATGTGTCAGATCCGACAAACATACACTATATTGCCAAAAGTATTGGGACGCCTGCCTTTACACGCACATGAAATTTAATGGCATCCCAGTCTTAGTCCGTAGGGTTCAATATTGAGTTGGCCCACCCTTTGCAGCTATAACAGCTTCAACTATTCTGGGAAGGCTGTCCACAAGGCTTAGGAGTGTTTCTATGGGAATGTTTGACCATTCTTCCAGAAGCACATGCAGGCCAGTCAAGTTCCTCCACCCCAACTCGCTCATCCATGTCTTTATAGACCTTGTTTTGTGCACTGGTGCGCAGTCATGTTGGAACAGGAATGGTCCATCCCCAAACTATTCGCACAAAGTTGGGAGCATGAAATTGTCCAAAATTTCTTGGTATGCTGACACCTTAAGAGTTCCCTTTACTGGAACTAAGGGGCCAAGCCCAA
Source organism: Staurois parvus (assembly GCF_062004578.1). Lineage (NCBI taxonomy): Eukaryota > Metazoa > Chordata > Amphibia > Anura > Ranidae > Staurois > Staurois parvus. Next base: position 8,466,158 of record NW_028317945.1, read on the forward strand.
CCCCTGAAAAACAACCCCACACCATAATCCCCCCTCCACCAAATTTTACACTTGGCAAAATGCAGTCAGGCAAGTACCATTCTCCTGGCAACCGCCAAACCCAGACATGTCCATCATATTGCCAGACAGAGAAGAGGGATTTGTCACTCTAGAGAACATGTCTCCACTGCTCTAGAGCCCAGTGGAGGCGTGCTTTACACCACTGCATCCGATGCTTTGTATTGCACTTGGTGATGTAAGGCTTGGATGCAGCTACTCGGTTGGGGAAACCCATTCCATGAAGCTCTCTATGCACTGTTGTTGTGCTAATCTGAAGGACACATGAAGTTTGGAGGTCTTTAGCTATCGACTTCTGTGCCCTGTGCGCTTCAGCATGCGCTGACCCCGCTCTGTCATTTTACATGGGCTACCACTTTCTGGCTGAGTTGCTGTTGTTCCCAGTTGCATCCAATTAGTTATAATACCACTAACAGTTGACCGTGGAATATTTAGTAGCAAGCAAATTTCATGGATGGACTTATTGCACAGGTGGCAACCTATCACGGTACCACGCTTGAATTCACTGAGCTCCTGAGAGCGACCCATTCTTTCACAAATGTTTGTAGAACAGTCTGCATGCCTAGGTGCTTGATTTTCTACACCTGTGGCCATGGAGGTGATTGGAACACTTGAATCCAATGGTTTGGAGAGGTGTCCCAATACGTTTGGCAATATACTATATATATATATATATATATATATATATATATATATATATAATAGATAACATGTCACGCTTTACAATTGCACATGCCCGTGGAATGTCAACAAACTATGGTACGTTAAATTATCCATAGGTGACGCTTTAAAAGTCTTTACAGGTTTCCAGTGTAGAGTTAAACAGGAGGTCTGGTGCTAGAAATTTTACTGCCACCTCAACCATCCACCTGAACAAGGAGATGTAGCTGCTCAGGGCTGTACACATGCCATGGCCTGATGCCTTGCATCATGGCAAAAATTTATTGGAATAGGATCATGCTACAACTACATGCAATGAACACAGCTGCAGCACAGTGGGTCTGTGGGTTAAAACATATTACCTCCTCATTGCCTATCAAACACCCTCTAAAATATAATCTGCCACAGATTATTTTTCAGAGGGGCAGAAATGATAAGACGCAATTACATAGAAAAAGGGAGAGAGAGACCCATATGGATAATTTATCAACCCTTGTTAATAGACTTTACTAGTGGCACACCCCTTATTGAAAATACACTGAAAAACAAGACCCTAACCAAAAGGAAACTATTGGGGCTTTTTTAGGCACTATACCAACAAAACTCTATACACAATTTATAAAAAATGATAGCTTTAGTGAACATTATTAAAAACATCATCGAGATAGAAAATGTGGGCATCGACATAAAAACATGTAACCATTTCATATTGTGACTATATGGAACAGCAAGCTTGTTACAAAATACTCCAAAGTATTCCCATACATAGTACAGTAGATGTGTATATATAACTTGGATGTAATTATTTATTTTTTGGGGAGCGAGAGTGCAGTTTGTAAAGTTGTGAGATGCAGTAAAAACCTAGATGAGGGAATGTGTCTATTGGATTAGTTTATACTCCTAGATCCCTTTCGTTCCATGCACCCTTCAGAGCCTAGCTCCCCTTCCCTCCTTCTTCCCGCTGAAGGTTCTCCTCAGACTGACACCAGTGATGCCGCAGTATTTTTTCCAACTGACACTGATGTAGCACCATTGTTCCTGTTAGCATCACAGCTGACACAGAGACATTTTTCATTCCAGTAACTTCACTGACACAGAGACATTTTTTTTCTTCGCTACTCAAAGCCCCATATTTGAGCACTGATATGTTAAACTCTTGAGTTTGCTGCAGTATACCACAACTATTGGTACTATATCAGTATACGCCACAAACAATACATACATTTTGCTCTGCACGCTATTGTTAGTTTCACCCCTCCACCTGGGGGGGCGCAGTTTGACATCTTCGCCCTAGGCCCTGGATGACCTTGTCCTTGCACTGCTCACAGAGAAAAGGAGCTAAACAAACTGTCAGTAGCCTTTTTAGGTACTGTAAAAAAAATATTAATACCCTAAGTGGACAATGTTTAGTTTTCTAAAGCACTGTGTATCCAAAAAAACTATTATGGGTTTTTTTTTTTGTTTAAAAAAAAATTTTTTCTTTTCACCTCTTTTCATCCTTTTTTGCACCTCGGAGCTGGTTATCTCTCTTCAGTCTTTTTGTGGCCTCTTGTAATCTACATTCACTTGCACCACCATCAGCTGCATATCAATACTCTGGATAGTCTGGAGTCTAAACAAGGCTGGATCACCTACAGAGGCTGGATCCTAAGCTACAGATCTGAATAGATTGAAGGCATCTTTCAAATATACATTTTGTGTATAAACATTAACTGTAATTTGGAATTAAAGAAAATGTTTATATGAAGTTTTTTTGTTGATTGAGTTTAGATCTGCTTTAAGAAAAACACCTTGGACAGTTAATGGTTTATTCAACAAAGATGCAATGAACAGTATTTTAATAGGTATTATTATAACTGTCTGCAGTATCAAGCCAATTGCTGTGTGTTGCTGCGCAGGTAACAAGCATTACTCAGCGCTTTGTTTTATGGTGATACATCTTATTCCTTCCTTCTTGTGGCTTTTATAGCAGATTCTTTCAGCTATACAAAACAAAATTAACTGATCTGGTATAACACAACTACTTTGCTATACAGCACATTGAAAAGTGAATAGATATTAAAGCGGAGCTCCACCCAGAAGGGGAAGTTCCGCTTTAAGGCTTTGTCCCCTGCGCCTCATTAAGGATTGGCACCTTGGGGGAGCGGGGGGGTGGGTTGGGGGGCTTGCTTGCAGGACTTTTGGCACACTTTCAGAAAAACACACTAAACTGCCTGATCCAATGATGGAAGTCTGAGGGTACACTGCGCTGCACCAGAAACTGCAGCAGATTGGTGTGAAAGCAGCCTTAGTGTCCACCAGACCCCGTACCTTCAGTTCAAACCTAAACTGTACTATTATAAAATAATCCTGTTATTCGTTCATTATATTGGCCAAATGCTGCAGCCATTTTTATTGTCAATTGCATTCTCATACCAAAATATAAAATGAAAAAAATGATATATGATACATAATATTGATTCTAGCAACCTTCTGATATGAATAGGATTAGTGGTATTGTTTTACAAATAAATATAATTACAGAGATGATACCTATCTCTGTGTAAATGTAGCCCTAAATCATTTATGTCTGCATAATGCAATTGTATACAGATTTATCCATCAAAAATAGGCTCTGAATGTATGTTATTTATTGCAACAATCCTGACTTTTAAAGATCTGTCTGGAAAATGTGGTTTTCATATCTGACTAAATTTATAGCAAAAAACAGGCTGCTACATACAACAGGCTTACAAAGACTAATTGTAATTGTTTATGATACACAGTGTGTCAGAAAACAAAAAGTGGATCTGAACAGGAAAAAAAGGCAGCTTTCCTATGTTATAGGAATAATGTAAAATGTTAATTGTGTCTATGTAGTACTTTGAAAAATGTACATTATGTCTGGAATTGTACTTCTTGGTATGTGAAGGTGTCTAGGCACCTCTGAACCTACAACCTCAGAGCTGTATATCTGCAGTGAGAGTGCTCAGGCGTTGCTGCCTCTGACTGATAGTCTCAGGAGATTTGAAGTGTGATTTAGTGATTTCACTCCTGAGCTGATTTCTGTCCTTGTTCTCTGAAGCCTCTACCAAGATGGCTGCCTCCATACAGAGACACAGTGTAAGACAAGGCATGGCAAGTCATTAATGGGGAAAAGATCACAACCACTAAGTGCAGTGTTAAAAGCAGTGCAAATGGAAGATCTTTTGGCTGTGGCACACGATAGAGAGGAACGGTTCCACAAAACGTGATTTTATTGGACTGAATTCACTTATTTATCTGAATATCGGGATATTTTGGGTTCCCAACTGTGACATCTTTGGCTCTTCCCTTAGTGGTGATGCCAGCAAACCCAACAGAATTCCTTGGGCCTGGTTTTACTCAAGCCAAACACATACTATTTACTTTTTATTTACCCCCCCTCATCACCCCTCCTCCTTTTTTTAATTTTCCCCAAACCCTACCTTTCTTCTCTTTCTCTTCCTTTCCTTTCTTTCTTGGCCTTTCTCTGACCATATTGAAAAGTTATACAAGATCTATGTTTGAGGGCACTGGATGAGGTAGGTTACACTGCTATGGTGTTTGAGAGTTTAGTACATATGCATTATCTACCTATTGTAACTGTCCTCTATGCTAGCCCTTCTGTGATGGTACTATTGATGTTTTCACTTTTGTATGTGTAACTTGCTCATTGCGCATACCGTTTATTGTTTTTGGACTCTGCAGGCCCAGATCATTTTTGTATGACTTGTAAATAAAGAATAAAAAAAAAAAGCAGGGCAAATACTTCTTCCTAGTAAGAATTGTATTTATTGTACTTTTAATATTACATCTAGTCCAGCCTTCTATATTTATACTTTTGTAGAAAGACATTATCAGAAGCATCTAAAAAGGAATTACAGGCAATTTTGTTTCCATCACGATTAAAGCCCAACTACAGGTAACTAAAAAATTTTCCCTTGTAGCGGGTTTGTGCCTACACTGCTTGAGTTGACTTCTCATTTTGGTCCAGGGGAACAACAAAAGAAAAGGATTTACTTACTCGATCCTATGCCCCTCCCCCAACTAGACTGATCCTAGCAGATTCTTCTCCCCTGTTGTCAGGAATGGACCCGCCAATAGTGGTGGGACTCACCTGCCTTGTGGGTTGCAGTACCAGGACTGGCCAGCGGGTGCTCTCAACAACCAGAGGCTCACTCCGGCAATTAGCCACCACCTGGGGCCGATTGCAGGTGGTGTATTTAAGGGATGGCCAGACCTGCAGTCAGTGCCTTGTTGTACTGTTTGCTTGGCCCTGGTTTCCTGATCCTGTTACTTCTGTCCTGACTCTGCTTGAACTCTGCCTGTACTGACCTCGGCTAGTCCTGACCACTCTCCCGCCTGCTCCTGGTACTCCGTTTGCCCGTTTGCTACCGACCCGGCCTGTCTGACTACTCTTGTATTGTATGTTTGTTATCTGTTGGAGGTTTGGTTCAGTTTGTTTGCACTGTGTTTATGTTTAGTTTTGCACTGTGTTTGTATTGTTAATCTTAATAAATTATATTATTTACTATATCTGAAGCCTGCGTTTCCCTGTGTCAGTCCACACACTTCTGGTCTTACCCGCATTCCTGACACCTGTGCTCCAGCAGTCTAGGGTTCTGGTGTCATCAAGACCAAAGCAGGGTTCATAGCTCTGCATTGGACATGATGATACCATGGGACAGTCCACTGCTGGATCATGGGGGTGCACCATTTGCCAGAGTGGAGGATCAGGTAAGTAAAACTGTTTGTCCACTCCTCTAGTCAAAAACAAGTTATTAACTGTTGCAGTGTGGGTGCAATAAAGTGTTTACTGTTTGTAACAAGCAGTGCACATTAAAATAAGGACAAAAGCTTAGCACAAGTTAGTGGTGGGAATAAAAAAAGGAAGCCAGTAAAAAGGATTGCTATACAAATCCTAAAGATCTCTATGGTAGTTTGCATTGCAGAGCTTATGGGTGCCACAATACAGTCCCACAGAACAGTGCACATTAATTGTGGCCATGTACACTGCTCTATGTACACCACAAATGCCATATTCCCTAGCCCATCTCTGGAGAGAGCAAGAGAGCTTGGCTACATTCTTACATATGGTTGAACCATAGAGAACAAATGTAGCCCCCTATAAAACAAAGTCAGATCCCAGCAGCAAAGTAAAGGAGTTTGGAAGAGGCTGAGAGCAATAGAAGGTACTTTTTGAGTTAGGAATACATACTTGAATACATTTGTTTTTTATAAACCAGAGTTTAGTGTCAATTTAAGTAAAGGTTGGGAGCCCAAGCCTCTTATATCATTTTTGGTGTGAGAGCAGCTGTAAATAAAACTGAAGACTAGTAAAATAACAGCTTAGCATCTTCCAGCCAGCAGTAAGCATATATGCAGGCTCTCGGCGGGTGGGCCTTAATATATGTGTACCAAAGTGTAAACAATGCTGTGCCAAGAACGTGCGTCCTGAGCGCTCTCAACACAGTTACCGAAGGGTAATGGAAAGCTTCTGATCTCCACCTGTGATCAAGAGCTTTCTGATCATGTGACCGCTGTGACAGCCAATCACGGTGGTCACATGACCAAAATGCCCTCCTCCTGGTGTTTGAAACCTCTAAATGGGCTGGGAGGTGCTAGCGGAAATAATGTACCTGTAATTAAGTGTATTCTATGTTCTGTTGGCTGCTGGTTAGTACCATATTCTTCCCCTTAGTGGTGCTGGATACTCCCCATAGCTCAGATCTTGCGGCACTACGAGGATGAGAGGCTACACCTGTAAAAGATTATACCATTCCTGCTCCCATTCCTGTCCTGTTGGCTATTTACATAACTTGCAGCATTTTGTTTCCCAAAAAATGCAAGGCATTCTGTGAATGGAGGAGACTGGTCCTGTCATTCACTAACACGTCCTCCATTTTCAGAATTCATTGCATTCCAGGATATAATACCATGAGTTTTGTGAGTGGCCACACTGGCCAGCAGTCATTAGGACCAGGGATACACTTTGTTAGAATAACGTTATTAGAATTGTGTGGTACTCAAAAAACAATTTACTATGAAAAATATTTGTAAAAATATATATTTTTTAAATATATTCTTCAGATTTTTTTAACATATAAAAAAGTCATTTTAACATTTTTACATATATTTGTAAACTTATTCCAAAAATGTAGATTTGTATTTTTAAAGACATACAGTATATTTGAAATGTATTTTTACAAATATTTTTCATATACTTTTTAATAAAAACACATTTCAACGTGCAGTATATATATATATATATACATACATATATATATACATATATATATAAATATATTTTGAAATATATGGCCAAAATTGTAGCATTTCAAATATATGTCATTATATTTGGAAGAATATTTTTAAAATATATTCCAAATATGTTTTTCTTCCATGTGGGTCTGCAGCTGACATTTTCCTCATTACCGACTTGCTGTGCCTTGTTCTGCATTGTGTCTCTGTGTGGAGGTGGACATCTTGGTAAACGAAAGGCTTTATTCCTCGTTTCAGATAGAGAATGGAAAGCAGCATAGTAGTGACATCCCAGAATCTCCTGAGACTAGCAGTCAGAGGCAGCAGTGCCATATTGTATATCTCACACTACAGATATGTAGCTACGAGGCTGTAGGCAGAAAAGTGCTTAGACACCTTCACATACCAAGAAGAGCATGGCTATAGGAGGAATTATAGAAGGAACTCTAAACAAAAGATAGATAATCACATTTCTAAATGCACCCTATAACATAGCAAATCTGAGTTCAGGTCTAATTTAATGCACTCGCTCTGGAGTACATTTAGGACCTACAGTTTATTGCTATAGATAAGGGAACTCTCTGCAAAAATATGACCCCGTACTCTCCATTGAGGCAAAATTATTTACCATATCTAAAATCACTGTACACTTTTTTTAGGGTTAAAATGCATGGAATATTTCTTAAAAATGAGAAAAAACAACCTCTCCTTTAACCACTTGCCTACAGGGCACGTATACCCCCTTCCTGTCCAGACAAATTTTAAGCTTTCAGCGCTATCACACTTTCAATGACAGCTGCGTGGTCATGCAACACTGTACCCATATGAAATTTTTATCATTTTTTTTGAGACAGATAGAGCTTTCTTTTGGTGGTTTTTAATCACCTCTGGGTTTTTTATTTTTGCTAAACAAACCAAAAACAACTGAAAATTTTGAAAAAAAATAAGTTTTTTCTTAGTTTCTGTTATAAAATTTTGTAAATAAGTGATTTTTCTTCTTCACTGATGTGCGCTAATGAGGCTGTAGTGATGGGCACTGATAGGCTGCACTGATGGGCACTGATAGGCGGCACTGATGGGTACTGAAAGGCAGCACTCATATATGGCACTGATAGGCGGCACTAACTGGCACTGTTAGGTGGCACTGATAGGCAGCACTGATAGGCGGCACTGACTGGCACTGATAGGCGGCATTGACTGGCACTGATAGGTGGCACTGATTGGCAGCACTGATAGGTGGCACTGACTGGCATTGATAGGTGGCACTGACTGGCACTGATAGGTGGCACTGAAAGGCAGCTCAGATGGGCACTGATATGTGGCATTGATGTGCACTGGTAGGCACTATGTGGCATTGATGTGGGACTGATGGGCACTGGCAGGTGGCATTGATGAGCACTGACACCTGGCATTGATGAACACTGACAGGTGTCACTGATGGGGCTACACAGATCATCAGGGCACATACATGTATATGTCCCCTCTGAGGAATGCCGATTACCGGCTCTCCTCTCCTCGCGAGCTGTCAGCGTGACAGCTCGTGAGAAGAGAAATGCCGATAACCAGCATTTCCTTATTTACATGTGATCAGCTGTGATTGGACACAGCTGATCACATGACAGAGCCGACATCTTTGGCTCTTTCTGTTGATCTGTGATTCGCTGTGTCTGAGGGACATAACGCACCACCGATCACTGCGCTGCGCCCCCCATGGAGCCATGCACGCGCGGTTAGAGTGGGAGGACATCATATGACGTCCTCCCAGAACAAGAGAACCACCTTGCGCCCGTCATTTCCTTATATGGTGGGCGGGAGGCAGTTAATAAGAACATAAACAATGATATTCATGGGAAAATACTGTCGGGAAGGATGCACTAGTTGTACTAGATAAAGTATAACTAAAGGAATACCTTGTTTTTTTTCAGATCTGCATAGAGTATAGGGTTATAACCATTACCAGGTTTTCATTGCTGTCTGTGTCCCCATTAGGAAAGTGAGAATTTTGAGTTGCTACCAAAACAAGAATAAGGGTAAATCTTGCAATGAGGAAACTCTGTCCCGTAACGCCAAGTGCAAAGGGAAGCTTATGGTAAAAAAGAAAAAACAAAGTGATTTTCTTTTTTTGAGTGGGCAGCATCAATAGCATGGGTGCTCAGGAGGCTGGCAGATTTATCTTTTTAAACAGAAAAAAAAATGCATGCTCCTCCAGAACTACACAAGTCGAACACAGCAGAAATAATAATTAATGGTGAATGCGCTTGTATGCTTGATTTGGTGAGCTGATATTATTCAGGGAGGACTGTATGCCTTTTTCATGGATTGTTTACTAGCCAATACATGGATTAAAACCCAGCAGATTGCAGAAGTGAATTAGGAGAACTGCCAGGAGAGTATAGAGGGGCCAACATTTCTGTCTGGCCTACTGTCTACTGTTAAACCTTTGCCTATGTACATTTCTCACAGGCCAACAATGAGTATGCCATCTGGAGATGTGGAGAAAAATGAACAAGCTGGAGCTGTCTGTGTGCTCTGTCTTCAGCTGACACTCTGCATGGTCCTGATGCCTGAACATCCTGGAAGGAACAGCAGCACATTGTAGCTAGAATATCAAACTCCCTGTGGAGTGTGGACAATGTAGACTTTTTGCTGATCCCACCACCACCCAACTGCACACCATTTAGGATTTCAAGATCCAAAAAACATAATATATATAGCTTTTTTTTATTTGATGGATCCCATTAGGATATGCTATAGCTTGTGGACTCTCAGTCAAAATGGAAATATATGTTCCTAAAACTTAGGTAAACCACTGCAGCTCAACCTTTTGTCTTCTAGGACAAACCTGCTGAGTAAGTATAGTAGCACTCTTTACATGGCTGTTTTTTTTTTTTTAAGTATAACTAAACACTATAACTAAAATGTCATGTATCCTGTAACATATGAATGTATTTTTAGAAGTCATTATCAATAGGGATGTATCGATACCGGTATCGGTGCCAATACAGAGTATTTTCATGAGTACTTATACTCGTGAAAATGCTCCTGATACCACAAACTAATACTTTACAGTGCTATATGCATCAATACAAAATTTAAAAAATAGCATGCGATTTGGACAGGAATATGATTCCTGTTCAAATCATATGTGGTTTCCCCACTGCTCCTGTGTGAACCCAGGCTTGTCATTGCCCGAGTTCACACAAGAGTGGTGCGGGAACCCTCCTTGTAGGCATCCCATGCTGAGTGTCAGTGGTAGGAGAGGAGAGAAAGTGGAGAGGATTTTGAAATCCACGCCACTTTCTTTTCTCTCCTTGCAGCAATGACAGTTGGGGCTTGACGGCATCTAATAGGTCAGCTGCTCTAGTATCGGTGCATCCCTAGTTATTATCATGCTCTAAGTCAGCTGAAAAAGAATGATCTGCGGTCTGTTACTGTGTTCTCTTGGGCCCCGTGCACACTATGACATGTCAAGTATATGCACATTTTTGTCATGTTGTCTTGCTACATGCATAGGGCAACCCATTAATTTCAGTGAGCTGCCTGATGTGCAGCAAACACAGCAAAGTAGCTCTTGCACCTTCTTGAACTTCGGCCTGAACATGTTTTTTAATCGCGCATTTCGCTGCGTCTGTTGTGCATTTTTAACAATAAATGTTTCATGAATATGCACAAATTCTGCTATTTTGTGCTGGTCCACGCACTGATATAGTCAGGGGCGGACTGACAACGCATGGGGCAATAGGGGATCATGGGGCCCCCCGTGTCCTCGCCCACACCCAAAAAAGCCTATGAAAAAAACAATGAAAGGTACCAGGGGAATCTCATGGGGCCCCCTACTGTCCCCGGGCCCTCAGGCAGTGCCCGTGTGCTCGAATGGTCAGTCTGCCCTTGGATATAGTATAAATGCAGCCTTAAAGCTTAAAGCAGAGTTCCACTTACTCTGTAAAAAAATAAAAGTCAGCAGCTACAAAAACTGTAGCTGCTAACTTTTAAAAAACAGCCACTCACCCAGGGGAAGACTGACCATTCGAGCACTAGGGTACTGTCCGAGGGCCCGGGGTCAGTAGGGGGCCCCATGAGATGCCCCTGGTATCTTTCATTGGCTTTTTCATAGGCTTTTTGTATGGGCAAGGACACAGGGGCCCCATGATCCCCTATTGCCCGGGGGCCCCATGAGTTGTCAGTCCGCCCCTGCACTCACCTGTCCCACGATCCCGCGTATCCCCGCCGCAGCCCTTTTCACCGGCCGTCCTGTACTCCAGGAGGACAGCATCTTCAGTGTGGGCACTCAGCTGTGACAGCTTGCAGCTTCACAGCGTGGTGCCCACTGCTCATGTACGTGTAGCGCTGCACTAACTGAATGGCCCTGTCGTCTTCTCGTACCTGTCACATGTCCCACAAGACTTCGGGGAGGGAGGGTAGGAGGACGACTTCCACTTCCGAACGCCTAGGCGATCGCAGCGGGAGTGGGAGAGGGTACCTGTCACATTCGGGTACCCGTCCTCCCTCCCCCCCGCTCCCCAAAGGTGCCAAAAGTGGAACTTCCCCTTTTGGGTGGAACTCTGCTTTATTGATTCAAAGGTTGTCCTTCCTGGATTCTAATAACGTCAGATGAAGTTGAAAGATTTGACAAATTATATATTTGACATTTTTTAGATGTATGTTACTGTATGTGAACACTACAGCATCACTGGGCTTTGCCGACTAGGGGGGACCAACATGTAGCAACACATAATTTCCTCACCCGTATTCACACTCAAACCGTTTAAATGGCAGTAAGCAGATTTTTCCCTAAGGTAACATTAACCAATTTGTGTCAAGAGCAATTTTTTCATTTTTTACATGTTAAAATCTGGGCATCTTCACGATACCATAAAAAAATTCACTTTTACTAAAAGTTGTGAGTCGGCTGAGAAAACAATACCAGGCTTACGACTGCTGCTGTAGCCATGGTTTTGTTTTAACTACTTGAAGTCCACACACTACTGATACAAGTACATTTTAAACATTCCCTGCAATAAGGACTTTTTATGACATACTCCATAGGACCTGCTCTAGTCTAAAGGTATACAGACACCACAGAAATGTGCTGATTAGGATATTAAGATTTGCTCAGGTGTTATAGCAAAGGTACACTTTTGAGGTCATAAATGTGAAAGAGAATTTAGTGAAGCAAACAGCTATTTCTGTAAAACACAGAAAAGAATGAATCTGCAATGTAAGTTAAAAAACCTTGCAATTTAATTACATTGTAGATCACCTAAAGGGGAATCGTTTTTCTCAGCAACACTAGAGCTATACTTTAAGAGAATGCTTATTCAAATATTGCAGCTTACCGATCCCTAGATGTGGTGGCTGCATTCAGTTTTATTTTTTTGGCTTTTATTTTGCTCAGCTCCACTTGGTGATCCTGCCAGGAATACACTTCCTGTCCCAGGGTGACTCACACATCCTACTGTATTCATTGAGGAGCTTTATTGTCACCCTAGGACATGACTACTGAACACCTCCCTCTCTACTCCTTTAAGTAACATGGGGGGGGGGGGTTGCAGTCCACAGAGGCAGCTGGGAACAATAATAACTAATAACAATCAGCACAGACAGAGACTTAGAAAGTTATCAGGTCACAAGATTTTTGGCACGATCATCACATATTGAACACATATCGTATATAATACAATGGGATTATATGTCGATTTATAGCATGTCAAAATATAAAATCCTATATTTATTTCCACATTGTATATTAGTAATTTCTAGCCAATTCCTATTACTCTGAACGATCTTGTAAACTTGTATTTTGAAGATCCCCATATATTTACTCCCTGGAATTCTGTGACATCTATTCACTATGCCCTATGAGTAGGCACTGCTGTGTCACACATTTCAGAGAGCCTGCTCTTTAACAAACCAAAAGGAAGCAAATATATAAGTATATTAGTTGGGTCCTTTCACGTGGTCATGTCCACTCCATTCAGCAGAGAATCCATGAACAGATCTCCTGCTGAACTGGTGCTGATTAGGATGGGTGTCATTTTTGTGCCTTTTCTTTTTTTGTACACATTTTGACAACGGACGTTGGAGGACCTGCTATGACTTTATGGGTCACTGTATTTAAATGTCTGTATATATCAGGCTACCTCTAACCTGTCACATTTGAGTCTGGAAAAATTAAAAAGGATGCAGTCCTTTTCCTTCTATTCCTTCCGAACCTGGACAGACTCAGAGCTTCTAATCAGGTCTGACTGAAAAACTGACAGGTGGACCTGATCAGAAAGCCTTTATGAAGAGAAACTTAGGCCCCTTTCAGATGGGGCGGACCCATCAGCAGAACTGCTTACTCAGCGGGGAATCTCTACTTATCCCCGCTGAGCAAGGGGACTACAGGTCTATGTCTGCTCTGCTGATGCAGAGCGGACACAGACACAGCCCACTGTTTTCTATGGGGCGGTCAGATGGAAATGACCCCACCAATCCAACTGTTTTTAGCATACAGGATGGGCTCGGATTTCCGCTGACACCCACCACTCCATAGAGCTATGGATGATCCGATCGGGTCTGCCTGTCAGTTTTTCAGACTGGACCCGGAACATGAGTGTGAAAGGGTTTACATACACTTTCTTGTGGTAAATTACTTGTACAAACTACATTTGCTGTTATTAGCAGAGTGATATATTTTATTATAATATGCAATTGATTAGTAAAGGACAAGTAAACCTAATGTGGATTTCTTGTATTAGAAAGCTATATGGAAGATATCTCCTTGTCTCTACGTAAAATTTATTTTAATATTTGATATCAAATTTACATTTGCTGTTTAGCTTAGGGGTGTCATTTGCTGTATGTAATTGGTTAGTTCCGCCAAACACTTTTTATAGCTGTTAATTCATATTTTTACAGCCTAGTGCTGTATAGAAAACAGCTTTAAAGTGGTTCTAAAGCCTTAAGGTGCTTAAAGCAGAGCTCCACCCAAAAGGGGAAGACAGGTTCCCCGAATTTGACAGGTTTCCGCTCCGATCGCCTAGACAATCGGAAGTGAAAGGTGTCCTCCCTTCCTACCTCCCCGTAGTCTTTTGGGACAAGTGACAGGTCCCAGAAGACTACAGGACCATTCAGGAAGCGCAGCGCTATTCACGCATGCGCAGTGGGCACTTGGCTGTGAGGCCACAAACTGTCACAGCCGAGTGCCCACACTGAAGATGCCAGTGCCCAGGGAGAGAAGACGACCGGTAAAATGGGCTGCAGAGGACACACAGCGGGACCGAGGGAGTTTTTTAAAAGTCAGCAGCTACAGTTTTTGTAGCTGCTGACTTTTATTTTTTGACAGCGTGAGTGGAACTCCGCTTTAAGGTGCTGCAGGATTACCACAAGCCCACCCCACCTTTATTCTTACCTAAGCCCAATCCGATCCTGTGATGTGCACAAGGGTAGTATATTGTTTCTCACTGTGCAGACTGATATCAGCGGGAACATTGGCTCCCACATCTCCCGCTGCTATCAATCAAATGATGTGACAAGGGAGTGGGGAAGGATGGGGCCAAGCCGCATGGTCTGTGTCAATAGATGAAGACAGGATGGCTCAGGATGGAGCCAGCAGGGGTACCCCATTGAAAGCTGCTTTTCATGGGGGCACTTGCCGAAGTGGAGGAGTCTCTACTGTCAGCAGGGGACCCCAGAAGAGGAGAATTGGGGATCTAAATCATACCATTCAGACAAAATCTTCCAAATGAAAACATGAATTAAAGTAATATTAAACCTTCTTTTTTTTTTTTAAATTAAATTAACAAACATGGTATACTTACCTGCTCTGTGCAAAGGTTTTTCACAGAGCAAGTAAGTATACCATATTTGTTATTTTAATTTTAAAAAAGCAGGTTTAATGTTACTTTAATGCATGTTTTCATTTGGGAGAGTTTTAGATCATGCCAGTATTTACCTAAGAGTTGATGTCTAATTTGCCAAACCTAAAATAATCCAATTTTTGGATTAACAATCACAGGCAGTCTCTTACATTCTGCAGTAGAATTCTTGATACAATGATACATGTAAGGAATACAAGGAATGATATACAAAGAATAGGGAATGCAACGAATACAAAGGAATGATACAACATTAAATTCCTTGCCTGAATGATCATCCAGGCCAATTAGTTATTTTCAGCACCAACAAGACAGTACTGTTTTTACAGACCAGGTTGAGTCAGGTGGATCCTGCAAATCAGAATTGACCGATTCTTTCACCAAACTGAAGGTAGGCATTAATTTTAAGGGTTTAAATGAGTGTTAGAAATTAAAGAAGTCGGTGAAGCATTTTTTATATGTACTGCTCCCTTAACAAAATACAATTTATTGTAGATTTGGGACCCCTTTAACAATTTTCTGAAAGCTATGGATCTCCCTCCAGAAATATTCACAACTTTGCATGCAATACAGTATGTACTTTATCTGAATTTTGATTGCCTCGTGCATACGGGACATACACAAATTTTGAATAAAGTAAACAATCTTAACAAAAAACATTCCTATTATAGAGTGGCACATTATGGCAGTTGTGCAGAGAACGATGATACAAATTTAAATTGTAAACATGGAATAACTACGAGTTAAGAGACATTTGGCGGTCGGCACTATAAGCCGTGACAAGGTGTGTTTTCTTTCATTTCTTTCAATGGGAAACCATTGATTGAGACAAGGGAGAGGGTTATATAGTGAATGCAAATGTTATTTTTTTTATCTGACCCTCATAGACCCCCTGAAACCCATCCATGGACCAATTAGGGGTCCACGGATCCGTGCTTAAGAACCCCTGATTCAGGGAAATAATAGCTCAGTGTGAAAATACTTAAAGTGATTCTAAAGTCTTGTTTTTTTTTTTTTAATAACAAACATGTCATACTTGCATTCTCTGTGCAATGGTTTTGCACAGAGCAGCCCAGGTCCACCACCGGCACTCCTGGCCCTTCTCATCTGTCGGATGCCCCCATAGCAAGCAGATTGCTATGGGGGCAGCCGAGCAGGCACGCTCCTGAGCCACTGCTCTGTGTGTCCATTCACACACAGAGCCACGGTTTGGCCCTGCCCCTCTCCTAATTGGTTCACTGGCTTTGATTGACAGCAGCAGGAGCTAATGGCTCCCACTGCTGCCTCAGCCAATCAGGAGTGAAAGTCCCCAGAGAACCGAGGCTCTCGTGGACATTGCTGAATCGAGAGTGGGCTCATGTAAGTATTAGGTGGGGTTAGTAGGCTGCCAAACACCTAAGGATTTTTACATTCATGCATACATTCATACATACATGAAGGTAAAAATCCTTGAGCCTTTAGGACCACTTTAACATTTGTAGGGTCCAAAATAATTTAACATTCACTGAGGTGCAGAGGAATTTAAACATGCAGCATTTCTGTGTTGTTTCCTCTCTTGGGGTTTGTTCACATCATGTCCATTGAACTTCATTTTTCTGCACATCATGACGATTATTTTCTGTGTCCTGTTCAAACCACACATGTGCAGAGAAATTCAGCTCAGCGGTGTGAGCAAGCCCTTTTTCCAAAGATGAATGCAAACTGGTCTGAGGCAGCTACAGTATTTGTTTCCTCAAGAAGTGAATCTCAGCTTCAGCAACTAGATGGTGGTCTGCATTAAGCAAGTATATGATCTCCAGAACTAATAGGAAAACATGTCCTAGTGATGTAGTGATTCAGGAATTCTTCATCTTCTTGGACAGAAACCATGACCTATATATTGACAACTTATTTGATTATCCCTGTTGTCTGATTTGCCATAGAGCTAATTTGCAAATTCAAGACTTGAAATCAGACCGCAGCAAGCAAAAAAAAAAATACAATCTTAACAGACACATTAACAGCATTGTAAAACATGTAGTTTGCTTCATGGGGTTGAATCTAGAGTTTCTTTTTGAGGTCATGGTAATATTTGGGGTTCCGCATTACTTGCATTAAGGTAAAAAAACTTGTATTGTCATCTCCCCCAGCCCCTCCAAATAGTTACCTAATCCCGATCTTGATCCAGCACTGTGCCCAGGAGCCAGTGGCTCCTGCTGCGGTCAATCAAATCCAGTGAGGAGGGAGCAGGGGGCGCGGCCCAGTCGCACTGTGTGTGTCAATGGACAGCTTGGGATCAAGCCTACATATGTACCACCATAGGAAGCAACCTCCTAGGTCAGCCGAGTCGCACTGTGTGTGTCAATGGACAGCTTGGGATCAAGCCTACATACAGTGGGGATCGAAAGTTTGGGCACCCCAGCTAAAAATTTGTATTAATGTGCATAAAGAAGCCAAGGAAAGATGGAAAAATCTCCAAAAGGCATCAAATTACAGATTAGACATTCTTATAATATGTCAACAAAAGTTAGATTTTATTTCCATCATTTACACTTTCAAAATAACAGAAAACAAAAAAAATGGCGTCTGCAAAAGTTTGGGCACCCTGCAGAATTTATAGCATGCACTGCCCCCTTTGCAAAGCTGAGACCTGCCAGAGTCATGGATTGTTCTCAATCATCGTCTGGGAAGACCAGGTGATGTCAATCTCAAAGGTTTTAAATGCCCAGACTCATCTGACCTTGCCCCAACAATCAGCACCATGGGTTCTTCTAAGCAGTTGTCTAGAAAACTGAAACTGAAAATAGTTGACGCTCACAAAGCTGGAGAAGGCTATAAGAAGATAGCAAAGCGTTTTCAGATGTCAATATCCTCTGTTCGGAATGTAATTAAGAAATGGCAGTCATCAGGAACAGTGGAAGTTAAAGCAAGATCTGGAAGACCAAGAAAAATATCAGACAGAACAGCTCGCAGGATTGTGAGAAAAACAATTCAAAACCCACGTTTGACTGCACGATCCCTCGAGAAAGATCTGGCAGACACTGGAGTTGTGGTACACTATTTCACTATAAAGAGATACTTGTACAAATATGGTCTTCATGGAAGAGTCATCAGAAGAAAACCTCTTCTACGTCCTCACCACAAAAATCATCGTTTGAACTTTGCAAATGAACATATAGACAAGCCTGATGCATTTTGGAAACAAGTTCTGTGGACCGATGAGGTTAAAATTGAACTTTTTGGCCGGAATGAGCAAAGGTACGTTTGGAGAAGAAGGGGCACAGAATTTAATGAAAAGAACCTCTGTCCAACTGTTAAGCATGGGGTTGGATCAATCATGCTTTGGGGTTGTGTTGCAGCCAGTGGCACAGGGAACATCTCACGAGTAGAAGGAAAAATGGATTCAATAAAATTTCAGCAAATTTTGGATGGTAACTTGATGCCATCTGTGAAAAAGCTGAAGTTAAAGAGAGGATGGCTTCTACAAATGGATAATGATCCTAAACACACCTCGAAATCCACGGGGGATTACATCAAGAGGCATAAACTGAAGGTTTTGCCATGGCCTTCACAATCTCCTGACCTCAACATAATTGAAAATCTATGGATGGACCTTAAAAGAGCAGTGCGTGACAGACAGCCCAGAAATCTGAAAGAACTGGAAGACTTTTGTAAGGAAGAATGGGCAAAGATACCTCAAACAAGAATTGAAAGACTCTTGGCTGGCTACAAAAAGCGTTTACAAGCTGTGATACTTGCCAAAGGGGGCAGTACAAGATATTAACTCTGCAGGGTGCCCAAACTTTTGCAGACGCCATTTTTTTGTTTTCTGTTATTTTGAAAGTGTAAATGATGGAACTAAAATCTAACTTTTGTTGACATATTATAAGAATGTCTAATCTGTAATTTGATGCCTTTTGGAGATTTTTCCATCTTTCCTTGGCTTCTTTATGCACATTAATACAAATTTTTAGCTGGGGTGCCCAAACTTTCGATCCTCACTGTATGTGCCACCATAGGAAGCAGTTTTCTATGGTAGCAAATCAAGAAGAGGAGCCAGGAGTGCTGGCTTTGGGGTCTCAGAAGAGGAGAATCAGGGGTTCTCTGTGCAAAACCATTGTGCAGAGCAGGTAAGTATGACATGTTTGTTATTAAAAAAAGATGACACGTGTCCTATCGTGATGTAACGCGTAGAGAGCATGTGCGGTGACACACTTCCTGTTTCAGCGGTGATGCACTTCTGGTTTAGACGCCATCTTGGTACACCCGAGTCCCCTAGTACACCCATAGCACATGGCAAACTGCTGTACTAATAGGATTTTAATGTGAGTGTCCATTTATTTGGCGTTTTTTCATTAATAAAGCGGTATTACACTATGGAGGTCTTTCTCTTTACCCCTGTCATGCATGCCTGAGCCTATTGTGTGAAAGGGATATTTGATGCGCTGAGTTATAATCGGAGCCCGATTGGAGTCAGTGGAGTCGGTGGAGCCATAGTGTGGGAAGCCGTCTGGTTTGAGGATTACCCAAGGTGTTGTGGCCCTTAAGGGTCGATGTTAGGAGGTGAGGAGGCACTTTAGCCACTGTGGGATAAGTCACAAAGAGTGTCACTGAGAGCACTTATAGTGTGCACTGAAGATTGAAGCACTTTTTGTTGGACTGGTCACTATCGATTTTTACACTGAACGATTTTATTCAATTGTCGTTTATTTATTTTTTTCTATTTGTGTTGTTGCACCTATCACTTGATATATTAATAATGGATATCTAATTTTTGGTATATATTTCACTTTACCTGGTGTGTATACATATTGTTTTAGCAGACCAGGCATTTTTTACACAGTGTGTTGCTGTTTTTAAGCACGGCTCACTTTGTATTATTTCAAGGATTGGAGTCTCACGTTAATATTATTTATGTATATATATATCTATTTTGGGTATATATTTCATTTAACCTGGTGTGTTTATATTTTTATTGGCAGACCAGGCACTTGTTTTTGCACAGTGTGTTGCTGTTTTAAGCACGTCACTCTATATTATTTAAAAGATTGGAGTCTCACGTTTTAATTATTGCTTATTAATGTATATTTATTCACCTATATTTGTGTGTATATACACTGATTTGTTGCATTTTCACATCCTGAGGTATAGGTGATAGCAGCTGACTATTTATTAGGTAATTTCATAGTTGAGCGCAGGAGGATATTTCAATTTTAACCCCCTTCTTTATAATCCCTCCATCCATCTTAACAGTTGGGATGAGCTTTAAGTGATGATATACAGTGTTGTCCCCAATTATAACACTGTCCACAAGTTTCCACTATTATTTCCTCTGGCTACAGAGATTGTTATTTTGACAAGCAGCAATGGCTTCTTTTTTCGTAGAGCAGAACTTAAAGTGTTACTAAACCCACAACAGTAAAACTAGTCTGTATATGCAGTAAAGCATGCTTATTATGCTCACTGTGGAACCTAAGGGGTTTATTGTGTAAAAAGGCTGTTTGATCCTGTTTTCTCTGATCCTCCCCTTCTACTGTCCCAATCCATCTGCTAATAGTACAGAGCCTTGGGGCAAGCTGTACATGCTCAGTTTGGTGTGTATTTTTTTTTCTTGCTTGGGAGAGTGCATAGGATCAGCACAGGGCCAATCAGCACTATCCAGACAGAGGGTCAGAGGTTATGCAGCCTCATTGGACATTCAGAGGAGAATTAAAACTCCTACAAGCTTTAACCAGTGTTCAACTGGACACCGACAGAAGTCACAACATTGCCAGGTTTTGGGTACTGTGGGAGACCGGATATAGTGAATGCAGGGTCCTGGGTTTAGTAACACTTTATATATTTCTTATGCAAGCTCATTAATGATACATAATACTTATTACCAGATTTTAAACATTGTAAAAAACATGCATGCTTCTACATCGCGTCACTGCATTGGTTTTTATCGGATGCTTCTTAGCTATTTCCATTTCTAAACTATCTAAGTTAATTGTGGATTAATGAAAGGCCAACTCTCTAGAAATCATTGTGTAATCTGTTGTAGTTTTCTAAGCTTCAATAACAGCTGAAGTTCTTTTAAATCTCTTAGGAATGTTTTAGCCAGATATATCCAGATGACATAAAAGAAATGGGGAAATCTGTGAAAAAATGGAACAGTTAGCCAAAAAAAAGCAGTTTTGCTCTCACATGGCATACCTGAATGCCCATGGCACAAGTTAGGCACAGAGTTGCCAAGTGTGAATATTTTTATGAACAGTTTGTAAATAATAGCCTAATTGCTCCCTTCCTAAAAAGTGTGGGATTGATTTACTAAATCTGGGGCAACTCTGCACCAATCAGCTTCCTTTTTTTGTGTGAAAGCTTAGTTGAACAAGCTGAAGTTAGAAGCTGATTGGCTACCATACACAACTGCACCAGATTCTGCACTCTCCAGTTTTAGTAAATTAACACGTGTGTCTCTGTCTGTCACCTTGAGAAAGAGAGTCTTTGTGGTTTTGCTCATATGAGACTTTAGGAAACAGTCATTCTGAACATTGTTGGAGTGCTGGCTATTCTCTACACTTAAAAGTATGTGGACAGGAGCAATCATTTGTAAAAATATTCATTTACTCTTGCTTCAGTCCACGTGCTTTTACAGATGGGAGCAAGCAATTGTAAATGTAACTCTACCCTCTAAGGATTTTGGGTCCCTCTTTGTTTGCACAGCCAGGCAACATGCATTTTTAGCAGGAACTCGTAGTCAGAAAAACAGTTCTTGTGCTTGTTTTTATGTTTTATTATTATCATTTGGATAGGGATAATAGGTTATGGGATTCCCAAAGTGAGTTCAACAATATCTTATGGAGCAACTTCTCTATGTACAACTTGCAGCAAAAATGGATCCTGGACTGTACTCTCTCTGTAGTAATGTCAGTCCCCAATGGATCAGTAGTGAATATCCTTTATGATTTTAGGAGCTCTATGCCCCCATAGTAGAAAATAGCAAAGTCCCAACTTTATGCAGGAGCTCTGTGTCCTCTAGAAAATAGCAGCACACCTGGCTTCAACTAAGAATTCCTCAAGCAAGGATGAAGGATGACAGTATGCTTCCCCTCTGTAAGCTAGCTGAATATTACACTTGGCTTTGGGGGGTGAAAAGTGTAGAAAAACATTGAGGACCACTGTGACTATACTGCCTTGGCACAAGCTCCAGACTCTGTTTCCCAGGGAAATTACTTTCAACAGACTAGTAAAGCACTACCAAAACTGATCCCAGCACTTGCACATTAGCACAAGAATATCCCAAGCAGGGGTGAAGGTTGGCTGCCTCTCAGCTGGGTATTGCACCTGGCTGCCTTTTTGCTATAGGCATTGGGTGGCGATGGTAGAGGTACTCACACTGTCCCTTGAAATCCTGCTGCTCGGTAAAAACTGCTGTTCAGGTCTTCTGCTGTTCAAGTCCTTCCCTTGCATTACAGACCATCTCCTGGATGAGACTGAAGGGTGATGAAGATCCTTCTAATCAACCCTTTTCTTCTTCCTTCCTTTCTCATCTCCTGCTTGAAAGCAGAGTCCCTAGCCCCATGGTTCTCAGCACTCCATTCTGCAGCTAGCAATAAACCTTTGCCAGCCAGGCTCTTCAATATTTATGGGCAGATCTTACCACCATGCCAGCCTCCTGCCTGGGGATTGGTCAAACTCCCATGAATATTCAGATCACTGCCTCTGTACCTCCACCCACTAGCCTCTAGAGGTTTCTGGAATCTTCCAGAACCAGGGAGAGGCGACAGAGGCCTGACTTGAGCTTGAACTCCACAGAATTTGACCCTGCCAAGGGTCAAATTCTTGCTCACTTCAGCTACTTAGTGAGCCAAAACTAAATTTACCTAACTATGCACACTAGAGTATACTACATAAAAATACCCCCACCACAGCCTGAAGAGACAATATGCACAGCCAGAGTCAATGTCAGCTGACATCTTGCAAATCTCCAGCTTCACAGACCAGCCAGCAGAGGATAGAAGACAATTCTGTGGAATAGTTGTTCTGCCTCCCATTGCTTTAGCCAATGTTGTATATTAACCTTACCCCCCTGTTACCCTTCCCCCTTCTGCCACTACATTTGATTTGGCATATACACTGTCTGCACAATTATTAGGTAAGTTGTTTTTTTGAGAATTAATTTCATTATTGAACAGCTACAGTGCTCTTGGTCTTTGGCCTTTGGAAAATCTGTCTTCAGATATTTCTTGGATCAGTCTTGACGTTTCAACTGTTTGTACAGTGTTGGTCGGGTTTCAGCCTTCCTTACCTTGGCCATGTCCCTGAGCACTGAACACCTTGTACTTCTGGGCACTCCAGGTAGGTTGCAGTTCTGGAATATGACACCACTGGAGGATAATGGGTTCCTGGCAGCTTCATGTTTGATTCTTCTCATATCTTTGGCAGTTAATTTACAGCTTTCTTTCTCAACTCATTTCTTTCTCGTGACCTTGTTGACTATTTGCAACAAAACATTTAATGGTTCTGTGATCACACCCCAATATCTTTCAATTTCAAGAGTGCTGCATCCCTCTAAAAGACTTTTTACAATTTTTGACTTTTCAGGGTCAGTTAAATCTTTTTTTTTTGGTCCATTTTGCCTGAGGAAAAGAAGCTGCCTAATAGTTTATATAGCTTGGAGTTGGATAATATGCATACAAATGATGATCTGGGCAAAATACTCACTTACTTAATAATTGTGCACACAGTGTTCTTTAGCCTGTCAGTAAAAAGAATGTTCCATCAGTAAATACTCTACATCTTGTTAGTAATAATTGTCAGTGGTTGGCAACCCTGGTTTGAGATTAATATCTGCCAAGGGTCAAATTCTTGCCTTTTTTAAATATGTAGAAGTCCTTAAACTACTACATAAAACTTCTCACACCATTACTACCAAGCTTTAGTCTGTATTTCAAGCCATGTTGCTCTAAAAGAAATAATTTCAGAAAACATGCTTTTCTTGAACAGATATACAGTATAGGTATTTTCAGATCCCAGTGGTAAGTTCATTTAGTTTGATTGGACTATACTGCATGTCAACAGAATTTTTTTCTAAGGGTGGGTAATCAAAATTATGTAACTTTCATATAGCTGAGTAGGTCAAATTAACACCTGAATTTAATAGCTGAATCATTGAATAAAATGCCTTACTCCCATTAAAGGGTTAAGTTCACTTTTTTTTTTATGTTTTAGTGTATCCAAGTGGCTGCAGAATGTTATAAAATAATGCACAGCAAACTGAAATTCTTATTAATGGCATACCTTTGGACTACTTTTTTGATATAAGCCTGGGTGAATAGATCTGTCTTAAAGTAGAACAATAGTCAAAACTTTTTTTTTTCATTTTGAATTACGAGTAAGGGAGGGTTTTTCCATTGGGGAGATTTCCCTTCACTTCTTTTCCCACAGCCACAATAGAAAGTGAGAGAAAATCCCTGCAAATTAAAGGAATCTTTTGCAAAACTTGTGAATATCTCTTAAAAAGTTAATGTTTAGGAGATAACAATTTTACCTATAGGTACCGTAAGTTTTATTATAAGCCTTCATGTAGGTAAAAGTAACAAAGCAAAGTTTACTACCACTTTAAGTAACCAAAATACTATTTGCAGTAGTCCTGAGGGCTGCACATTATGTGGCAAAAGTTTGCATGTGGTCCCCAAGCTGCAAGCTAGGCACCAGCGCCACAGACAAAAATGCTCTTGATATTTACATGATTTGACAATATTATGTATATTGTATTAGCTCTGTACCATTTTTTTCTGTCTTTTGTAGCTGGAAATCCAACAGAGAGTGCACAATTTGACTGCGCCAACATCCACTTCACCTTCACCTCTTTATGGACGGGACTCCCTACAGTCCAAGTTGCTTGAGCTAGAGGCTCAACTTCTAGCCAAACTTCTAGAACTAGAGAAGGAGCAAACAACGGCTTCAGGTGAAAGAGACAAGCAGGACATAGAGAAGGAACTGAGCATCCTGCAGAATCGCATTGCGGAACTGGAACAAGGTGAAAGTCATGTAATAATGATAATTAAAACTGTATATTAAGTAAACATATTCTATTCAAAGCATCACAAGAGCAAAAATGCAATTCTATTTCATTAGGTTGTTTTAGAAATGCCGAAGACACAAATGCAAACACAACCTCAAATCAAGCACAGAAAGGATGTCAAACAAACTGAAATATGACATATGTTCAGAATATGGTGTGAAAAATGGCCTTATTTCAGCAATTTCCCATAGCTGCTATGTAAAATAAAACTGTGTTTATAAATTTCAAAAGTAATTATGTTAATAAAAAGAAAATAATACAATGCTTTTAGAACTGTGTAAAGATTTCTACATACAAAGATCCGATTCATGTGATCCGATTCTAGTGCGGACTAAAGTTGAAGTGAGTGTTCACCTTTTGCTGTATCGTATTTACTTTTTGTTATATGTAAGGTTTGTTTTGTATGTTGGTATCTTTTTTTGTTCAGATTCTTTTCTCAGTCTGTTCTTGTTATATTGTATACATTGTTTATGGGGATATTTTGGATCGCATAGGTGTGAATACTCATGTGATCCGATTCTAGTGCGGACTAAAAAAAAAAGGGTCCTGCACGTTTTTGGTGCGGTGCAAGTAGAGCCATACAAAATGTATGGCTCCAATTGCACCGCACACAAATTGTGTGATTTGCACAGGAATGCAGTGCGATATATCGCATTTACGTGAACCCAGGCTCAAGGTAGGAATTTCTGTCAGAGTTGAAACTAGTGGAGAGTCACAGGAAAATCTAAAAGAAACATTGGTGTCAAGTACCTGGTGGAAGAACAGCTTCTCTTGCTTCTCAAGTCTCCTTAGTAGTGGTGAAAGCTGATAATGAAAGCAGTGAAGGGGCACTGGGGCCTGGCAAACTGTATCAGTAGTGCAGTTATGACACAGGTTGAGCTCAACAAGCAGGGAACAGCAGTACTAGAGGAGAACGGTGCAGGGTTAGGAGCAAGAAACCATCATCAACAATGGACAGTGGCAAGGTGAGGAACACAGGTGGGCAGTAGCAGTATTAGGCAGTGAACAAGTTCAAGCTCAGAAACACAGGCAGACAAGGAGGGGAGAAGCCTGGTCATGGCGGTGAGGGAGAGCTCGATGTAACGCGCTCTCCATAAGGCAGCCGCCTGTCCCTCATTGAGCCCTGCAATGAAGGTAGAGGTGCCCGTTAAGCCCTACCTGTGAGTGGGTGCCTGCTGGACATGCAGAGCATGAGGAGACGTGTTGGAGTGGGTCGGTCGGAGCGGAGAACGGGGCGGCTAAGGACCGCTGCTGTGGGACGGCTGGAGCTTTCTGTCCGGGGCAGCAGGTTGCTAGGAGCCCAGAGTAAGAGAAGTGGCCACGTGACCTCCCGCAAGGGAGTACTGGGAGGAAGAGAAGCCGGCCGGCATTCCCAGGCAGAGGTTGACGCCGGCTCTCCCACCGACAAGCTGGAGTACAGAACCCCAAGAAAGGAACCCCGCAGGGGAATCTCCCCCTAAAAATAAAAGTAAGGGAGCAATAAAGACAGAGGGGCTGGAGAGACCAAGCTCACAGCCCAGTAAAGGAAGACCTGGAAGCCACCCCATGTGGAAGAGAGGACGGCAGGAGGGTGTGAGAGCTGAAGGAGCAATGAAATGTATTGCGTGAAATAAATGAATGAACTATACTTAAAGTGAATGTATAGGGGGAGATTACCCAGGGGAGTAGAAGTAAGGAAGAAAAAGTAATAAGAGACTGGTGGTGGAGAATTTAAAGTGATATTTGGTACTGTACAATAACTAACCCTCCCCACAGAGTTTGGATAAGTGATTCAAATTTATGACGGCATGAAAAACAAAATAGCCAAAGGAGGTGGACCCAATAGTTCCCAAACAGGTACAATTAAAAAATATATACCCACACAGGGGAACCTGACCCCAGAAAGACAACAAGGATTAAATGAAAGGATTGTGTTGGAAATCAGTATGGAAGAAAGTCCCAGACTATCCCTGGAAATGGCTAATAGTAGTCAAAAAAGGAGAGAAAGAGTGGAGGCGATAGAACAAGAAAAGGAACTGCAAATGCCAAACAAAAGAGAAATAGCAGAAATGTTTCAAAATCTTGAAAAATCAATAAAACAAGAGATGGCGATAATACAGAAAGACCTGGGGCAAATGATAGGAAGAGTGGAAAAAACAGAGGGAAAAGTGGAAGAACAGCCCCAAATTATTTTGAAACTAGAAAAGCGGATGATAGAAATGAGAAAAGAACAAAGAAAGCTGCTATATAGGAAATAGGAACAAGAAAATAGGGATAGGAGATGTAATCTAAGGATAAGAGGAGTACCAGTACCCAACTAAAACAGAAATCTTGAATATAAATCTTCAAAGAGGAGAGAGAAAGGCTTTGCAAAGGGAATTTTCTTTCTCTTGGAAGGAAAAGAACTAAAATACTTAGGAATAAAGTTAGCAGTCTCCTTGAAGAATATATACAAAGAAAATTATATTTCATTATTAAATTAAATTAAAGATGAAATGAGAAAACATGGGATAGGTGGTATATCGTGGATAGGACGAATAAATTTAATTAAAACGGTAATCGTTCCAAAAATTTTATATAAATTCCAGATGATCCCAATCAAGATGCCTGGATTGTATTTTAGGAGAATAAAAAAATTATGCTAAAGTTCATATAGAGAAATAACCCAGAATAGGCTATGAAGTTCTAACTAGAGACAAAGAAAATGGGGGTTTAGGTGTACCTGATTTTAGAAGATATTATAATGCAGTCTTGATAGCACGAATTTTTGATTGGACACATAACTCACAGGGAAAAAGTTGGATAAATATAGAAAACACTTTAAGCAAAACACATTTGGATAGGATAATATGGTTGCCACCTCACGTTCGTGAAGTGATAGAATGTACAAGTGCATTCACAAGAATTGCTTTGGGAGCTTGGGACACAATGCACAAACAGATGGGATGGGAATTTAACTCTATGTTGATGCCTATTGTAAACACAGGTTTTTTTCCACCGGGGGAATGAAAAGATCGCAGGGAGATAGATAAGCATGGATAAGGATAAGATGCTCAATTAAAAGATCTAATGAAAGATGTGGAAATTTGCCCCTTAGTAGAATTGAAGAAGAGAGAGCTATTCATTAAAGTAGATGAGTGGCGGTATCTACAAATAAAACATTTCATAGAAAAACTTCCTAGGCTCCTAAGGAAAAAAGAACAATGGAACCCATTTGAAAAATTTTTTAGTACACGGGGATATGGGAAACATGGAACTTCGAAAATATATAAAATTCTTACTAAGTTAACAACAGATATGGTACCCGCATGTATGGAGAGATGAGAAAGAGAATTAGGAATAAAAATAGGGGAGGATAAACAAAAAAAAGATTTACAAGATAACACACGGTAATGCGAGCATGAAAGAGGTGGAGATGAATTATAAATGCTTGGTGAGGTGGCATATGACACCAAACATAGTACATAAATAAAATAGTTATAAATCTCCTTTATGTTGGAGGGGTTGTGGGGAACAGGGCACAGTAGGTCACATTTGGTGGGAGTGCCACAAAATCCAAAAATATTGGAAAGAAGTACTTCGCTTGACACAAGAAATAACTGGGATAAAAATTTTAAAGGAGCCAGGGGTATGTCTCGTTCACGGAACAGAGTTAACGGTTTAAAGGTATAAAAATTCTGGGTTATTGCACTATATTAATGCAGCAAAGGGTTTGATTACTAAATTCTGAATGGAACAGGAAGCACCAAGAACATCGGACTGGATTAAAAAGGTAGACCAGATATATAGGATGGAAGAACTATACCATATAGATGAGGATAAAGTGGAGTGTTTTCGTGAGAAATGGAAAAAGTAGGTTCAAGAAGGTTAAACTAAATGAAATTGTATAAGATAGAAGAATATATGAATACCCTAGGATTCCAAAAGAGAGAGAAATGTTGCTGAGAGGTGGAGGTGGGGGGCGGGGGAGGGAGAGTTTGTATCTTTTGTATGTTGGGTAAAATATTGGAATAAGTTATGTTGAAACTTTAATTGATGGAATAGATAAAATGTAAAACTTAATAAAATATTAATAAGAAGAAGAAGAAGAAGAAGAAAAAAAAAAGAAACACAGGCAGACAGCAGCAATGAGACAGATACTGGGCCAGGAATGCTGGTAGGCAGCAGCAGTACAAGACATTGGACAGTAGCACAGATGGGAAGTAGCAGTGTCAGGCTGTGAAAATTTGTAAGCACAGGAACCAATGCAGGCAACAGCAGTGTTAGGAAAAAGACAAGTGCTGGGTTGGGAACTATGGAACAGAAAATCAAAAAAGTGTAATCTGGTGTTAAAAAAACCAGATCAGTTGACCACCAGCACGTCAGGTTAAGTCACAGAAATAGCTGAAGACCATTCAGCACCAGGCTCATGTGTAACTCAGGGTTCCTTGAGCAATGAGCAATTTCTGTCTCTCAGATAAGTTTCCACACACAATTTATCTTTTTAGCTATCTGTAAGAGGGTAATTCTTCCCAACAACCACAAGTGTAAGGAGAATTCTTCCCATTGACCATCACACTACTATATCATGAGTTGTTGATATAGTAATTTTTAGCAGGGGTTCCCTGAGACCAGAAAGTTATTTCAAGGGGTCCTCTGTGTTGAAAAGGTTGAGGAAAGTTGATTTAAAGTGAATATAAAGAAATATATATATATATATATATATATATATATATATATGTATACATACAGTGGGGATCTAAAGTTTGGGCACCCCAGCTAAAAATTTGTATTAATGTGCATAAAGAAGCCAAGGAAAGATGGAAAAATCTCCAAAAGGCATCAAATTACAGATTAGACATTCTTATATGTCAACAAAAGTTAGATTTTATTTCCATCATTTACACTTTCAAAGTAACAGAAAACAAAAAAATGGCGTCTGCAAAAGTTTGGGCACCCTGCAGAATTTATAGCATACACTGCCCCCTTTGCCAAGCTGAGACCTGCCAGTGTCATGGATTGTTCTCAATCATCATCTGGGAGAACCAGGTGATGTCAATCTCAAAGGTTTTAAATGCCCAGACTCATCTGACCTTGCCCCAACAATCAGCACCATGGGTTCTTCTAAGCAGTTGTCTAGAAAACTGAAACTGAAAATAGTTGACGCTCACAAAGCTGGAGAAGGCTATAAGAAGATAGCAAAGCGTTTTCAGATGTCAATATCCTCTGTTCGGAATGTAATTAAGAAATGGCAGTCATCAGGAACAGTGGAAGTTAAAGCAAGATCTAGAAGACCAAGAAAAATATCAGACAGAACAGCTCGCAGGACTGTGAGAAAAACAATTCAAAACCCACGTTTGACTGCACGATCCCTCCAGAAAGATCTGGCAGACACTGGAGTTGTGGTACACTATTCCACTATAAAGAGATACTTGTACAAATATGGTCTTCATGGAAGAGTCATCAGAAGAAAACCTCTTCTACGTCCTCACCACAAAATTCATTGTTTGAACTTTGCAAATGAACATATAGACAAGCCTGATGCATTTTGGAAACAAGTTCTGTGGACCGATGAGGTTAAAAGTGAACTTTTTGGCTGGAATGAGCAACGGTACGTTTGGAGAAGAAGGGGCACAGAATTTAATGAAAAGAACCTCTGTCCAACTGTTAAGCATGGGGTTGGATCAATCATGCTTTGGGATTGTGTTGCAGCCAGTGGCACAGGGAACATCTCACGAGTAGAAGGAAAAATGGATTCAATAAAATTTCAGCAAATTTTGGATGGTAACTTGATGCCATCTGTGAAAAAGCTGAAGTTAAAGAGAGGATGGCTTCTACAAATGGATAATGATCCTAAACACACCTTGAAATCCACAGGGGATTACATCAAGAGGCGTAAACTGAAGGTTTTGCCATGACCTTCACAATCTCCTGACCTCAACATAATTGAAAATCTATGGATAGACCTTAAAAGAGCAGTGCGTGACAGACAGCCCAGAAATCTCAAAGAACTGGAAGACTTTTGTAAGGAAGAATGGGCAAATATACCTCAAACAAGAATTGAAAGACTCTTGGCTGGCTACAAAAAGCGTTTACAAGCTGTGATACTTGCCAAAGGGGGCAGTACAAGATATCAACTCTGCAGGGTGCCCAAACTTTTGCAGACGCCATTTTTTTGTTTTCTGTTATTTTGAAAGTGTAAATGATGGAAATAAAATCTAACTTTTGTTGACATATTATAAGAATGTCTAATCTGTAATTTGATGCCTTTTGGAGATTTTTCCATCTTTCCTTGGCTTCTTTATGCACATTAATACAAATTTTTAGCTGGGGTGCCCAAACTTTCGATCCCCACTGTGTATATATATATATATATATATATATATATATATATAGCAAACATGTTATACTTAGCTGCTCTGTGCAATAGAATTGCAGAGTGGTCCCGATCCTCATCTTCATGGGTCCTCTGCCAGAACTCCTGGCTCCTTCTCTTCTCAGTGTGCCACCATAGGAAACTGCTTCTTATGGCGGTACACCTGGGAGCTCAGTCCTGAGCAGCCCTGCCTGTGTCCCCGCTCCCCAGTCACAGGATTTGACTGACAGCAGTGGGAGCCAATAACTCCCTCTGCCTCAGCAAAGCCTGTGAGAGTGGGGAGAGGTGCTACAGATGGGCACAACACCGGATCGAGTAAAGGCTCAGGTAAGTATATGGGGGGAGGGAGGTGAGGAGGTGATACTAATGCCTAAACATTTTCTATCTTAATGCAGGGAATGCATTAAGGTGAAAAAAGTTAAGGTTTTAGAACCACTTTAACACATCATCTGCTGAATAGGCAAGTATAAACCTTTACCTTTTACAGGATTATGCTAGTCTCATGTCTGCTAGCTAGCAACAGGGACACTTTAACTAACATAGTTTTAATCTTTAAATATACGTATGTTTGCTTTATTTTACTTTAGGTTACCCTGGTTATCATCCAGAGAACTTCAAGCTTAGCTTTTCAGTACGTACCAACTATATGTATGGACGAATGAAAAAGACTCTTCCAGAGCTCTATGCTTTCACTATATGCCTGTGGCTAAAATCCAAGACAACCTCAGGGTCAGGCACTCCTTTCTCTTATTCTGTCCATGGTCAACCCAATGAGATTGTACTGCTGGAGTGGGGTCACAACCCCATGGAACTTCTCATCAATGATAAGGTAAGACTAACAAAATACAGCTAACTATTTAAACAACGCTATTTTATAATATTGGTCACCAAACAGGAAATTTTGAACATTATGTTTGGTAAGGGCAAATACTGTAACTGTAGTCCTGGGCATAACACAACAGCAAATTTACCCTTAAATGTGTTTATAATAAAACCAACTGACATAAAAAATAGCAGCAAACAGGATTCACCAATGTAAAAATTTTATAAACGGGAAAAAAACAAAATAAATCTTCATCTACTTACACAATGTAAACAAAGTGAAGGGATAGGATTTCCAAATTTTAAAAATTACTATTATGCCTCCCAGCTGACACGAATCCTAGATTGGCGCTGTCATGCAAAACATAAGGATTGGGTATTGCTAGAAGTGGATTTTGACCCTTTCCCAGTAAAATTTGCCCCATGGATACCATTATAACTTTGCCCAACTAACTTAAAAAAACATCTAATGATAGGAACGACTCTCAAAATATTTAGTGCTCTAGCTAAAGATAATATTTTATCCTCTTCCCCTGGTCCTTTGACTCCATTGGGACTTAACCCAGATTTTCTACCTGGGATGTCTTCTTCAGCTAATTTAAAACTACAAGATGAAACACACTTAGAGGTCTATCAGTGCTTGACAAAGGGTAAATTACACTCTTTTGAAAATTTAACAAAATTGATAAAACCAGCGAACATGACAAACTGGACATACCGTCAAATACATAGTTACATCCACACCACACCACAGTAAACAAGAATTCATTCCTAGGACCTTTAACACCTTTTGAATCTATTTGCATCAAAGGAAAGCCCACCAAAAAATCAATTTCAATGACGTATACCTGACTTCAATCTACACAAAGTGAGGACCCGGTCCGATTCAGGACATACTGGAAAACAGTTTTTCATACTACATATACAGATGACCAATGGAAACACGCATGTGTCTTTGCACATAAGTGTTCCATTAGTACTCGGTTTCAGGAGACTTCGTATAAGCTTCTTTCACAATGGGACGCAACACCTGTTAAATTGAAGAAATGGTTCCCACAGTCCTCAGATATTTGCTGGCGTAATCAAGTGACAGGGTCTCTAATACACATATGGTGGGACTGTCCCTTGATAGTAACTTCTTAGCAACAGGTTGACTCCACTTTGCTGTTTGCTTCACATCTCTAATTGTTCCATGAAGAAATACAAACGCTCACTTACCAAGTTCCTTCTGACTGCAGCTAAGACTCTGATCCCACGACATTGGAAATCCTCAAAACCTCCCTCCATCAAAGAATGGCTTAATTTAATAGAAAACATATTTTATATGAAGGAATTGGTTGGACTTGCACAGGAATCTACTGATAAATTTCATAAGACATGGTCTGCCTGGACCATCTTTCGACATTCCACAGAATACGAGAATATGAGAAAATGGTTACCGAGACACGGTCTGCATCCTTAGCATCAGCTCAGCTGTTATTAATGTCTTATTTATGAGAGTAAACACACCAATTCACTGACTTTCCTGCTATCACACTTCTCTCTTCCTCCTCTTTCTAGTTTTCTTTTTCCCTTTTCTATGCTTTCTTCTGTCATTATTTGTTGGTTTCTCAAGGAACGGTTTTCTAATTTAATTGGGTTGGTAAATGATATCCAGTAATTCATACTGAATTTATAGCAGCTATTCTATGGATTGGCTGATTATAAGCTCCTAGAATCATAGATTGTACTATGAGCCCTCTTAGGCTGGCCAAGGACCTGGCCCCTATGATCCAAATCAAACATATATATGTTTCAATTTGTACTGGTTTTATAGCTAATTGTTGGTTCTGAATGAAACTATATATCAGTTTAACATGATTATTGCACGTATTGATAAAAGGTTTAACAGATAAGCTATGAACACTTACTGTATCTCTGTTTCTTGGTATTATTGAATATTAAGGAACAACTGGCTGCATTTTGTAACTGAGAGCTCTACTAAGTATAATTGTATCTTTGTAAAGTTGACTGTTTTTGACCTTGCCTTGAAACCTCAATAAAAAATTTATTGATGAACATTTTTTTTTTAAAAGGGGATTCACTCAGGGAAAGTAGATTTATTCTGAAATTCATCCAACATTCACCCATTTTTGCCTTGCCTAGTATTCAAACCATTCCCTGGTTTGAAATGTGTATTTTTAAAGCTTTCTTTAAAGCTTTCCATGGGTCTTTCCAGCACTTCCATGGGTCATTTTTGGGGTATGTTTTTCTGTAAAAAAACAGAATATAGGAATGAATAAAAAATTATAAAATAAAACAGCATCCCCCTCCCTTTCCTAGGTATCCCCATAGCAAGCGAGTGACAAGTTGATACCATGCTCCCCAAAACTCTTGCCATTGCTGAAGGTCCACCTTTGGACTTCAATGTAACATGGAAAAGTTAACATTTTTGAAAAAAAATCAATAACAGAGTACTTTTTCTGTGTGATGTTTAAATTTTTCTCTTAGCTGCACACATCAGTGGATTATTTAGAGGTCCAGGGGATCCCTAAAACCATTCACCTGGGAGGAGGTGAACACCTACTTTCTCCCCATGGGGGTACAGGTAGGTGGAACATGAGACCCAGTTGCCAGCACCCTTTTCTGGGCATTGAGGGTGCTAACAAACACAATGCCAGTCAGCATCAGGCTGAGGTGCTTAGGGAGGGACTATGAATATTTGAGGAAACCCTCCTAAAAGCCCGCCCAATGCAGAAAGGCATTCGGGCTGGAATGCACATAGAAAGGTAGCTGCACGCTCATAGCTCCGTTGCTATAGGGGTACAAATCAGCATGCCTGGCTTGCAGGAAAAGGTGGCTCAGGTGCTAGTAGTTGGGTTTTTAAAAATATTTTTTATTTAACAAAATTATATAAATCCTCCTAGAGCTGAAACCTTATATAAACACCAGAGGAAGCATGTCGGCAACAAAAGTGAAAGGACTGTCATGTTATTTAGAAATATGTGCTCAAAACATTCCCACAACGATTCCTTCAAAGGTGAAAATAGCTGCTATTGAATCTATGAAGATTTGTCCTGGCAGGAATTGAACTAATAAGATTTACCCAGTGAATGTCATATGTTACATAGGCCAAATATTGCCAGAAATTGCTTTGCTATTTATTATTAGGTAATTTCACCAGCTAATCATTAATAAATACACCGCAAAGTGTTGAGTATATAAAAAAAAAATGCATACACCTTTTTTGGAGCGGTTTTTTGGAACGCTTATAGATCATCTATGTTCACATTCTTCCATTCATATTTGAAGTTAGCATTTTACACTACATTTCCTAAGGCCTTGGGACATAAAAGATACCCATATATGTTTTGATTTTTGGTCAGATTAAAGCTGAATTTCTGGCAGAAGTTACACAAATAATTGTTGTAATGTATTCATTAAACTCTTTAGATGTATTTTTGACTGCAGCTAGTACCTTAATTTATCTGGGTAGCTGCCTCCCGTATATCGCTGCAAAGTAGAACTCAGACTGAAAGAGGAAATAAACATGCTGACAGGAGGGGAGAGTGCAGACTAGCAAAAGAAACAGATTATTACTGTGCTGTTGCCCATAACTGTGTAGTCATCCGATTTGAGGTGTGTTCTTGACCAAGTTGTGCTGCCTAATTGGGGTTCCTAGGTCTCAATAAATGCTACAAATATCCTTTTGCAGGTAACAGGCTGTGTGCTTGGGCTTCAGCTTTAGAAACTTTTATTTAGGGTAGTTACCCCATTTCCTAGGTTGAATATCCTGAAAACTGGATACTATGATATGTAACTATTGACCCAGTTTCCCTAAATGAGAATCTGGTTGTACCCACTCCATATACCTGAGTCTCACAACTGGCCATCAGAAAGATTTCACTTGCTATTAGTGTGGCATAGAAGATGGGGGCAGGGCAGGGCAAGGCCCTAGATTATGAAAGCTGGGTTGATGTGTGAATAGCACACTGGGATTTGGGGCACTTGAAGGTGCCTACTGTTGGATGCAAGTGGCAGTTTAAGTTTTTTTAACTTTAGGTTGCTTTACATTATTCTAGAGCAGTGTTTCTAAACCGGGGTTCCGCAAGAAGTCCCCAGGGGTTCCACCGTGAAACAACATTATGGTGATGTATACCATCTAATCTTGTTTCCAGTATTGTTCGCAATGCACACTGACAGTCAGTAGTGTCAGTGCACATTGATACCCGATGCCTTCTCTATAGTTCCAGCCCCTATAAAGTCAGAGGGTGGGGCCAGGAGTAGTGCAGAGGGCGGGAGCAGAAGAAGGAGGTGGCAGCTTTCTGTGACAGCGCTGAGCACAGAGCAGGAGCAAGTGGCTTGCATTGGGAGATGAGATCCTACAGCTACAGAGACACAAAGTGCAAAGGGTGGTGGAAGGAGGTGGGCAGAGAGCCACTAGCCGCTGGAGCACATGGCTGGATCAGGAGGAGAGATCCTGTTACAGCCGCAGTATTGCAGAGTGCAGGGAGGAGGAAGCAGAGCGCCGCCAGAGCAAGGGGCTATCTGAGAGGTGAGATCTTCTTAGAGGTGCAGAGTGCTGGAGGAGGGGCAGAAAGGAGGCAGTAGGTGAAATCCAGTGTATGACAGTATTATTATTATTATTATACAGGATTTATATAGCGCCAACAGTTTTCTCAGCGCTTTACAATATAATGGGAGACAATACAGCAACAATACAGTTCAATACAAGAGGGAAAGGAGGGCCCTGCTACTTGGAGCTTACAATTTAGGAGGGAGGGGCTAGTAGTACAAAAGGTAGTAACTGTGGGTGATGGACTGGTTGGAAGAGTAGAAGATTCCATTATTAGCTGAGGGCGGGATAGGCTTCCCTGAAGAGATAGATTTTCAGAGATCGCCTAAAAGTGAGCAGAGTAGGCGATAGTATGATAAATTGGGGTAGAGAGTTCCAGAGGATGGGGGAAGCTCTGGAGAAGTCCTGGAGATGAGCATGGGAGGAGGAGACAAGGGAGAGAGAGCAGGAGGTCTTGCGAGGAGCGGAGAGTACGGTTTGGGTGATATTTAGAGACAAGATCGGTGATGTAATTTGGGGCAGAGTTATAAATGGCTTTATACGTTATTGTTAATGTTTTGAATTTTATCCGTTGAGCAAAGGGAAGCCAGTGGAGGGATAGGAAGAGAGGGGTGTCAGATACAGAACGGTTAGTAAGGTGGATGAGTCTGGCAGCAGCATTCATGATAGACTGAAGAGGGGATAGCCTGCGATTCGGTAGGCCAATGAGGGAGTTACAATAGTCAAGGCGAGATATAACAAGGGAGTGAATAAGTTGCTTAGTGGTTTCCGAGGTTAGGAACGGACGTATCTTGGAGATGTTGCGGAGGTGAAGTCTACAAGATTTGGACAGTGATTGGATTTGGGGGTGAAAGGACAGATGGGAGTCTAGGATTACACCTAGTACCCTGGCATGAGGGGAGGGAATGATGATTGTGTTATTGATCTTGATGGAGAAGTCAGGGGAGGGGGCACGGGCTGGGGGGAATACTAAGAGCTCAGTTTTGGAAAGATTGAGTTTGAGGAAGTGGAGTGACATCCATGTCGATATGTCACTTAGTAGTTTAGTAATGCGAGAGGAGACTGAAGGGGTGAGGTGAGGGGTAGAAAGATAGATTTGTGTGTCATCAGCATAGAGAGGGTACTTAAAGCCATGGGAGTTTATCAAGTGAACAAGGGAGGAGGTGTAGATGGAGAAGAGTCCAAGGACAGAACCTTGAGGGACCCCTACAGAAAGAGGGAGTGAAGAGGAGGAGGCAGCGTTATAGGTAACGCTGAAAGAGCACTGCGATAGGTAGGAGGATAACCAGGAGAGAGCAGAGTCTCTGAGGCCAAGAGAGTGGAGTTTTTTGAGGAGGAGGGGATGGTCAATGGTATCAAAAGCCACAGAGAGGTCAAGTAGTAAGAGTATGGAGTAGTGGCCATTGGTTTATCAGTTAGTAGATCATTAGTGAGTTTTAGTAGGGCAGTTTCAGTGGAGTGTAGTGAGCGAAAGCCAGACTGTAAAGGGTCAAGAAGGT
The DNA here is from genome assembly GCF_062004578.1 of Staurois parvus. NCBI lineage: Eukaryota > Metazoa > Chordata > Amphibia > Anura > Ranidae > Staurois > Staurois parvus. The sequence goes on from NW_028317945.1 coordinate 8,504,253, forward strand.
TGTTGTCGGTGAGGTGGGAGCCCAGGCGATTGTAGACTAACCGTTCTAGGAGTTTAGAGGTAAATGGCAGCAGGGAGATGGGTCTTAAGTTGTTCATGTTGGTGGGTTCCAGGGAGGGCATTTTAAGTATGGGAGTGATGTGCGCATGCTTTAGAGGGGAGGGGAAGGCACCAGTAGAGAGGGAAAGATTGAAGATGTGAGTGAGGGAGCATAGGATGGAAGAAGAGGGTGACTGTAGTAGTTGTGAGGGGACAGGATCCAGGGGGAAGGTGGTGAGACGGGCTTCTGAGAAAACCTTAGTGACCTCTTCGGTAGTAGCAAGGTCAAAAGAGGAAAATGTTGAGGGAGGTTTAGTATAAGGTATGCTAAGTGGGATGGATGTCTGTGCATTGGCGATGCCCCTACGAATTGCGTCAATCTTGTTTTTGAAATGATTTGCAATCTCGTGAGCAGTGAGTGAGGTACTGGGTGGAGGTGGAGAAAGTAGAGAGTTAAAAGTATAGAAGAGACGACGAGGACTGGATGACAAGGTATTAATAAGACTGACAAAGTAGGCTTGTTTGGCAGCATGAAGGAAGGAATTGTATGTTAAAAAGCAGATTTATATAGGGTGAATGCTTGCTGGGATTTGGTTTTACGCCACAATCGCTCCAGCGCACTACTATGTCGTTTAAGATTTCTGGTGTCGTCAGTCTGCCAAGGTTGTAACGGTCGGGGCCTGATGCTTTTTTTATTGTTAGAGGAGCAAGTGAGTATAATGTGGATGAAAGTGAACTGTTGTAGACAGCAATGGCCAGGTCAGGACAGGATAGGGGAGAGATTCTGTCATAGAGTTGGTCAGTTGCAGAGTGGAAAGGAGCAGGGTTCAAGTTGTGAAGGTTTCTGCGGGTAATTGTTTGCTGCTTGGAGGGATAGGTGCTTGAAGACGAGGACACTGTGAAGGTGATGAGATTGTGATCAGAGAGAGGAAAGGGGGTGTTTGTGAGGTTGTAGGGAGTGCAAAGATGGCAGAAAACAAGGTCTAATGTATTCCCATCAGAGTGGAGTACTGTATACATTGTGTTAATGCAAAAGATGAGGTTAGTTTGAAGAGTTGGGATATAGCCGGGTTGTTGACATTAATAGGGATGTTAAAATCTCCGAGAATGATAGTAGGTAGTTCAGAGGAGAGAAAGTAGGGTAGCCAGACGGAGAAATCATCAAGAAAGCGCAACACCGGTCCAGAAGGCTGATAGATTTACTTATTTATTTATTACAGATACTTATATAGCGCCGTCAATTTACGCAGCGCTTTACATATATATTGTACATTCACATCATTCCCTAACCCTCAAGGGGCGTACAATCTACGGTCCCTAACTCACATTCATACATACACATACTACGGCCAATTTAGACAGGATCCAATTAAGCATGTCTCTGGAGTGTGGGAGGAAACCGGAGTACCCGGAGGAAACCCAGAGGCACAGGGAGAACATGCAAACTCCAGGCAGGAGGTGCCGTGGCTGGGATTTGAATCAATGACCCTAATACTGCCAGGCTGAAGTATTAACCATTTAGCCACTGTGCTGCCCACAGCCACTGTGCTGCCCACTGCAATCCTCAGAGAAATGGGAGAAAACAGTAGTGATGAAGACTGCAGAGAGCTGGAGCACAAAGCTGGATCAGGCTGAATGTAGCAAGATGTGAGATGATGCTAGCTTTTTGTTATTATGCCATAAATGTACATAGAGCTATTATGATCTCTCCTCTGCTACATTCAGTCTCATCCAGCCACATGCTCCCACTCTCTGCTCCCACTCTTTGAATTCAGCGCTGCCATACACTGAATGTCACCTCCTCATCCAGCCATGTTCTTCATCTACAGCTCGCTGATCAGAACTAATGTTCTGTGAGCTGTAGATCTGAAAAATTTTTTCAGGGGTTCCCTGAGTTCTCAAACTTTTTGCAAAGGGCTCCTCGAAAGCAAAAAAGGTTGAGAAACACTGTTCTAGAGTGAATACATTGCCCATTTAAGAAAGGCAGAAAGCTTCAGTACATATGTGACCTACAACTGTACATCTCTAGTACATATGTAACTTAGAGGAATATCTATAAACCTACGCACATTCGCCCACAACATTTGGCAGATTTATAAAAAATGTTGCAGAAAGAGTGAATAAAATTGAAGGAATCCAATGCTGTGCAGTGAATTACAGTAGATGGCAACTTAGGCAACAAGTGGCACTGGTTGTGGGGCTCATTCGAAACTGCCTGATTTGTTTATCTTAGAGTTTAGAGTGGTGAATGTTACAATACAGCAGATGTTCCATTAGCATCTCCTGCTGAATGAATCTACATTTCTGCTTTTTGTGAATGTCGTTGACTCTTTTTAGAAAGGGGAACAGCTCACAACTTTTTAAACTCTTCCTCTTTGGGCTATTGCTCAGTAAAGCATTTCAGAGGAATACATCATTTGTTAGAGGTAATCCAATATTACAAATACCAAAGTTACTAGAAAGCTTGTAGCAACTAAAAGGAAACTCAGACTAGTAACAACCGTGGTTGGAAAAACAAGTTGCTTCAGTTTTAAATGTTTGGCACGGCATCAATAAGAACCGAAATTGTATCTTTAAATGTAGTAGACAGCAGACTGATTCCCCTCAGGTACTAATTCATCCAAAAAGAATAGTGCGGCTTCTCATCTGCAGCTGATTGTGCCGCGGCCACTGCAGCTACAAGAATGTCAAAGACAGACTCTGAAGGATGTAAAAGTCTGCTTACTGCCCCTGTGCCCTGATTCAGCTATCATGACAGAGACTTTGGTAATTAAATCCTGCAGAGCTGAAAAAAACTCCTCCATGGACAGGGCAGAAGAGAGACCCAAACCTTAGGGAGCTAGGGAAGATTCCAATGAATGGGTGTTTGTGTCAGGTAAGAAGGAATGCTGCAGCCTGCTCCAGAGCTGCTAGAATCCAGTGTCAAACTGCTGGCCCTCCTGCTGTTGCCAAACTACAAGTTGCATGAGGCATTGCAAGATTGACAGTTACAAGCATGACTCCCAAAGGCAGAGGCATGATGGGACTTGTAGTTTTGCAACAGCTGGAGGGCCACCAGTTTGACACCAAAGATTAATTATGAACTGGTAAGGCCCAGGGAACTGCTCCCTTTGCACTCAGAATCTGTTACAATTAACCTCCCTGGAGGTATTCCCGAGTGTAGCTTAGGATAAAGTTTCAGCACCACAAGCGGTAACCTTGAGCTACACTAGGGAATACCCTGCAGTGCTGCTCCGGGATCTCTTCTTCACTTACCTTGTCCTGCACTCCCACAATGTCCCCCCTGCAGTGTCCCTGGCAATGTCCTCCGGCCGATGCCGGCATCTGTCTTCCTGGTTCCGTTCCCTGCGATGTCAGGACGTACGGGACGGAACTGGCGGGAAATTTTAAAATTTTAAAAGTGACAGTCACTAAATTCACTAAAATCACATAGTAAAATATTACTGTTTCAAACCATTTCACATACATTTTGTCCCGAGTGCTTTGTCCTGTGCCCTGCTGGCATTTTTACTGTTCTTTCTACCTGGAAACTGAGAAAAGTCCATGGCATCCAAAAAGCATCCCTTTAGGTCAACAGCGGTTTTAGACCAGCTAGAGAACACCAATAGTAAATCAGAACCACTTGCAGAATTGAGTGATAATGATTCGTGGGGAAATTTGTCATCAGACGCTGAAAACGATTTTGCGACTTTGCTCAGTGATATGTGAACTGGCACTCTATTTCAAATTTCAGTGTTTTTGGTTTGATTATATTATTGAATTACATTTATTATAGTATTATTTTTTATGATTATTTATTAAATTATAATTTATGATTTCATGTTTCAAATTTTAACATACCCAGAATGTTTACTAGACTCTTGTTCGGACAGATTTCAGTGAGTTATTCCTAAAAATTTCAGACCTACAATAAAAAAACTACATATTTCCATGCAAAAAAATGTACCACTATGAGCACAGAAATATGGACATAATCAGATCGCTAGGAAGGCTACGGAAAAAGCAGAAGTTATATCATTGGAAGTGGCTTAGTCACTATGAGATGGCAGTCATTCCCTCCCTCCCTTTTCTTCCTTCCTCCATCCCCTCCCTTCATGCTTTCCTCCTTTTCTCCCTCTCTCTCCCCTTCTTTCCTTCCTTCCTTCCCCTTCTTTCCTTCCCCTTCTGTCCTTACTTCCTTCCTTCCTTCATCCATTTCCTCCCTCTTTTTTCTTCCTTCCTTCTTCCCTCCCCTCCTTCCTTCCCTCCCGTTTCTTCATTCCTTCCTTCCTCCATTCCCTCCATTCCTTTTCTTCCTTACCTTCATTCCTTCCTCCATCCCCTCGCTTCTTTCATTCCCTCCCTCCTCATCCTTCAATCATTCTTTCCTTCCCCCCTCCCTCCACTTCCTTCAATCCTTCCTTCCCCCCTCCCTCCCCTTCCTTCAATCCTTCCTTCCTTTCTCCCTTAATTCCTTCCTCCATCCCCTCTATTCATTCTTTCCTCCATCCCCTCCTTTCATTTACTTCCTTCTTTCCTCCCTCCCCCCCTTTCATTTACTTCCTTCTTTCCTCCCTCCTCTCCTTTCATTTACTTCCTTCTTTCCTCCCTCCTCTCCTTTCATTTCCTTCCTTCCTCCCTCCCCTTCTTCCTTCCCTCCCTTTCCTTCATTCCTTCCTCCATCCAGTCCCTCCCTCCCTTTTCTTCCTTCCTCCATCCCCTCCCGTTACCCTTCCCTCCTTCCCTCCCCTTTCCTTTTCTTCCCTTCCTTTCTCTATCCATTCCCTTTTCCTCCTTCCTTCCCTCCCTTCATTCCTTCCTCCATTTCCTCCCTTCCTTTTCTTGCTTCTGCCATCCCCTCCCTTCATCCTTTCCGCCCTCCCCTCCCTCCCTTCCTTCCCCTTCTTTCCTCTCTCTTTCCCTCCCCTTCCTTCCTCTCTCTTTGTCCTTTTTTTCCCACAAATAGAGATTTCTTTTAGCGGTAGTTGATTGCCTCTGCATTTTTTATTTTTTGAGCTATAAACAAAAAAAGACCAAAAATTTTGAAAAAACAAAACAATATTTTTTACTTTTTGCTATAAAACATATCCAGTAAAAAAATTTAAAAAATCTAATTTCATCATAAATTTATAAATTTAGGCCAAAATGTATTCTGCTACATGTCTTTGCTAAAAGAAAATCCCAATACGTGTAAATTAATTGGTTTACGTGAAAGTTATAGCATCTACAAAAGACAGTATATATATATATATATATATATATATATATATATATACTGTATATACGTGATTTTGAGCAGCCCTCCTGCCCTGTAGCAGTAATTCTGCTATAGGGTGGTGGGGAAGCGGTTAAGAATCTTGAACAAAGATAAAATAGCCTTAATATAAGTAAAAATAGCCTTAATATAAGTAAAAATGTCTACAAAGAATGGGTTTGCTTTTCTGTAAAGACACCCATACTCCTAGGAAACTAGCAAACAACTAAAACATCAAGGAAGTGGCAAGGATTTTACTTGGCTGGCCATTGGCTTTTTGTTTGCCAGTGTCCAAATCACCCTAAAGCAGAGCCGGATCTAGCCTGTCTGATATGGAGGTGCAGTAAAAAATGTCAGAGGGGCAGAGGATGCAAGGTCAGCGGGGCAGTGTATAGGAGTCAGTAGGGGTCAGCAGGACCGAGGACAGGGGGTCAGCAGGACAGAGGACAGAGGGTCAGCAGGACAGAGGACAGGGGGTCAGCAGGATGGAGGACAGGAGGTCAGTAGGATGGAGGACAGGGGATCAGCAGGACAGGGTACAGAGAGTTAAATCCCCCCCCCCATTCCCCCTCTTGATCAAAATCCCCCAGCCCCTCCTAGCACAAATCCCCCTGTCCCTCCTCCTAACACATACCCCTCCCATTCCTCCTCCTAGCTGCACAATATCCCCCCCAAAATTACCCTTCTCAGCACAAATAGCCCCCATCCCATCTCCTCCACAAACCTCTCATCTGAATCCAAGCACAAATGATTGGTCCCAGTACACTTCCCCACCTGCATGTTCTAACCCCCCCCCCCGCCCAAAACGTTAGAGGCGGAGATCCTCTACAGAGCCAGAGGAGGTGTGCTGAGCTGTGCTCTCCTCCTCCTGTAATGACAGCAATCCACCATGCAGCAGATGATACAGGATTGCTCTTCGGGCTGTACACATATGGTTTGATTACCCACCCCCTATGTCCTCCAAGGGCTGCCCATCTCCCAGCAGCACGTAATGTGGATTGGGGGCGGGTAGTCAAACCATGCACAGTCCAATCTAGCGATCCTCTATCACCTGCTTTTTTTTTGCCAGTATCCAAATCACCCTAAAGCAGGGCTGGATCTAGCCTGTCTGATATGGAGGTGCAGTAAAAATGTCAGAGGGGCAGAGGATGCATGGTCAGCGGGGCAGTGTATAGGAGTCAGTAGGGGGTCAGCAGGACCGAGTACAGAGGGTCAGCAGGACAGAGGGCACAAATTCACAAAAAGAACATTGGGGAACTTGAGAAAGTACAGAGAAGGGCAAATAAACTGATAAGAGACATGGAGGAGATCAGCTATGAGGAAAGATTAGAGGAACTGAATTTATTCTCTCTTGAGAAAAGGAGATTAAGGGGGGATATGATCAACATATATAAATACATCAGTGGTTCATATAGTAAACTTGGTGTAGAGCTATTCACCCTGAGGTCATCACAGAGCACTCTTTACGTCTGGAGGAAAAGAAATTTAATCTCCAAACACTGAAAGGTTTGGAGTGTGGAATAGACTCCCTCAAGAGTTGGTTCTGACCAGCTCAGTGGATTGTTTAAAAAAAGGCCTGGATTGTTTCTTACATACACAGAATATAACTGGATACTAACACCTATAGGTAAAGTTGATTCAGGGAATATCTGATTGCCTCTCAGGGGATCAGGAAGGAATTTTTTTTCCCAGCAGGAGCAAATTGGATCATGCTTTGCTGGGGGTTTTTTTGCCTTCCTCTGGATCAACTGTGGGTATAGGATTATAACTTTTTTTTTTCTATGGTTGAACTGGATGGACTTTTGTCTTTTTTCAGCCAGACTAACTATGTAACTATGTAACCTGCTACATGGAAGATCGCTGTTCTGACAGGAGGAGCACAGACCACACCTCCTCCCCCACTCTGTCGCTGTGAGTTCTCTCTGACTTTTTGATTTAGTTCCCTGCTGCTGGCTGCCTCCCTGCCCCCTCACTTTGTCCCTGCCCTGAGTGCGGGAACAGGGATAGGAGCTCAGCGGCCAGGCAAGATTTCAATGGGGTGGCCAGCCCAATATTTTTAGGTATGCAGTGTTATTGGGAATACATAATAAACATATAGCGAGGTTTCTAAAATTCAGCCACAAAAGTGAAACTATAACTTAATGTGAGAACATGATCCAATGAAAATCACATGGCACAGGGAAAGTGAAATATTTTCTTACTTCCAATAGGTAACTCAACTACCAGTTAGCTTAAAAGATGGAATGTGGCATCATATTTGTGTGGCCTGGACTACAAGAGATGGAATGTGGACAGCCTTCCAAGATGGGAAAAAGAAGGGATCAAATGAGAACCTGTCTGCCTGGCACCCAATCAAACCTAATGGAGTCATCATTTTTGGACAAGAACAGGTATCTGCTACTACAACATTTTAATTGTTTCTAAGTTTATTTTCACCATTTAATTCAACCTGTGTTCCTTCTTTCTACCTAAAATGATAACTTCAACTTCAGCAAGATATTCTGAATCTTTGTTGGTAGGCTGAGTTTGAGACTGAGTATACTGAAGCATTTTTTCTTCTGTACAGGATGCCGTAGGTGGTCGATTTGACGCTACCCAGGCATTTGTAGGAGAAGTGTCACAGTTCAATATGTGGGATCGCGTCCTGACCAACAGTGAAATAGAAGGAATCGCAAACTGCACAATGCCTCTGTCTGGAAACCTCATCCATTGGGATGATCGCCAAGTGGATATTTTTGGCGGTGCAACCAAGAGTCCATTTGAAAGCTGTGAGGAGCGTTTGGGTCACTGAGATATACATGAGCATCCGGATCTCCCACATCCCCTATCTATCCCTCAGTGTCACCATAGCAGGATTTCACAGCTTCCCAACCAGTGGGTGTGAAAGCAGCACCAGCTTGTGTTAATCATCACAAGATAATCATAAAACACTGTGTGTCTGTGTTTGGGGTCTGCAACCAACTTTACTATGAAAAGAGTTTAGCAGTTGCTTAATACCGTCACTTGAAAATTTTTACATAAACATGTACAGATTCTTTGTCTTCATTTCCAGCAGGAGATCATGGTTGGTTACTTAGCACTTTCAGGAAGAGTAAGGTACAAAAGTGACCTAGATACATTTCAGTGTTACAGTTTAATACATCAGATTTTGTAAAGCAGATCTAAATAGAGGGGCTATCTTTATTTAAATGTCATATATCACAAGTGTTTATTTGTTCCTAAACAGCATTTTATATTGCTTCTCCAGCACTGCTCTTCACAATTACATGGTTTTCAAAAACATTTCCTGCAGCTTATCAGTTGTTGATCACAGTATAGCCTATCACCTTAAGCCATTGAGCTGTATGCAGGATGGGAAAACTCTGTAGGGCATTATTCAATAAGCACAGCACAAAGAGCAACCAATCATAGTTCAGCTGATTAGCTTCTGTTGGTTAATCTGTTAAATGCTCGCTCGCCATTTTCATAACAGCCAATAAACACAAATTACAATAAAGGTGCTATTACTAAAAATCAGATCACATGCTCTACAAAACTTAAAGCAAACCATGTGTAAATAAAAATATGCTAAACTAACTTAATGCAGGACAACTCTGACAGCAGAAGCTGTCAGAACAAACCTATAATTGCATGATTTGAAAGCTCAGACTCATACCAAAGAGGCTATGAAAATAGAAACTTTATCCTAGAGGCTTTTTTATATAGCCATCATTACTCACCATAGTGGCAGTGCCTATCTCTGATGACTTGATGATAAGGCACAGGGCAAAACAAAGTGGGATGTGGGCAGAGGAAATGACTATTTTCCACAGCTAGGAAGTGGGTCCCAAACCCCACTAAAGGAAAAGTAAGCTGTCAGCTTCACCATGCTTTTGTTAGTTCAGAGCACTTTATTACAACAGGTTTGCTTTAAACTGTACCTTTACTCTTATTAAACCTTTCAAATATCCACTTTCACCAGAAAATGGGTTCACTGAGCCCCGAGAACCTAAAAACCAGAAATTGTCCATATCTCAACCTCCACTAAAAAAATGTATTGCTTGGCTCTGCCTGTTCTACCTCCCAATGCCTGTGTACTTGCTCATCACTATGATTGGCTTCACTGACCAATCCAGAGTTGCAGGAGGGGAAGCAGCACAAGCACCATTATCTAAGGTGAAGCACAGAGCACTTAAAGTGGAATTCAAGGCTATATCTAACTAATCTTAAAAGTACTCCTTCAACCCTCCTAACACCTACGCTGACTAACTTGTGTAAGGGAAAAAAAAAGTATATACACAGTTGTGTTCAAAATAATAGCAGTCAGACATCACTAACCTCATCAATCACTGTTTTTGGTAGAAATGATATTTCTACATGGCAAATAATTTACCAACAGGTGTAGTAGAGTAATAGAAATCCAACAGACCTAACAGTCATGACATGCATGCTGCTGATTCTGTGTAATTGAATCACTAATTGAAAGGAGCATGTTCAAAATAATAGCAGTGTGGAGTTCTATTAGTGAGGTCATTTATTCTTTGAAAAAGAGGTGGCAATTATTGCCCTTATTTAAGGAAGGAAGGCAGCAAATATTGTACATGCTGGTTACAGTGCATTTCTCTCTGAAATTCTGAGGAAAATGGGTCGTTTCAGACATTGTTCAGAAGAACAGCGTACCTTGATTAAAAAGTTGATTGGAGAGGGGAAAACATATAAAGAAGTGAAGAAAATGATAGGCTGTTCCGCTAAAATGATCGCAAATGCTTTAAAATGGCAACCAAAACCTGAGAGACGTGGAAGAAAGCAAAAAACTACCATTCAAATGGATAGAAGAATAGCTAAAATAGCAAGGACTCAGCCAACTATCAGCTCAAAGAAGGTCTAAAGTTACCTGTGAGTACTGTTACAATTAGAAGACGCCTATGTGAAGCCAAGCTATCTGCAAGAATCCCCCGCAAAGTCCCACTGTTGAAAAAAAGACATGTGCTGAAGAGGTTACAATTTGACAAAGAGCACATTGACTGACCTAAAAGAGAAATGGCGCAACATTTTGTGGACTGATGAAAGTAAGATTGTTCTTTTTGGGTCTAGTGGCCGGAGACAGTTTGTCAGATGACCCCCAAACACTGAATTCAAGCCACAGTACACTCTGAAGACAGTGAAGCATGGTTGCGCAAGCATCATGATATGGGGATGTTTCTCATACTACGGTGTTGGGCCTATTTATCGCATACCAGGGATCATGGATCAGTTTGAAGACATCAGAATACATGAAGAGGTCATGCTGCCTTATGCTGAAGAGGAAATGCCCTTGAAATGGGTGTTCCAACAAGACAACGACCCCAAACACACTAGTAAACGTGCAACATCTTGGTTCCAGATCAACAAGATTGACGTTATGGAATGGCCAGCCCAAACGCCGGATCTTAATCCAATAGAAAACTTGTGGGGTGACATCAAAAATGCAGTTTCTGAGGCAAAACCAAGAAATAGAGAAGAACTGTGGAATGTAGTCCAATCATCCTGGGCTGGAATACCTGTTCACAGGTGCCAGAAGTTGGTTGACTCCATGCAACAGATGTACAGCAGTTCTCAGAAACAGTGGTTATACAACTAAATATGAATTAAGTGATTCAAAGGAAAGCAAAATCTTCAAACATTTTTCAGTTTATATAGTGAATGTTTGAGTTTGTAAAGAAGAATACAAACACTGCTATTTTTTTGAACAGTCTAATATTCACTTTTCTTCAATTCTTTTAGAGGAACAACACAAATTTGATATATTTTTCTTCATGTTTTGATTTGTAATAGAATGTGTAGTGTTCCCAATGCATTTGTGTGTATGGAAATAAAAGCTATTAGAAAGATTTTGAGCTTTATTCACTTTTTTCAACACACTGCTATTATTTTGAACACCACTGTATATACTGTATATATATATATATATATATATTTATATATTTATTTACCTATTTTCAGGCTGCTCCAGTCCGGTCATCTGATCTCCCCTGTGGCAACAAGTGGTGGCTGCAGAGGAGAGGGCACTTGATGACTGCTATTGCCTAGGAGCAGTGACATCACCCATAGTCTCCTGTGTCGCAGCTGTTGTCAACAGTTCCTCTTCTCTGCTGCAGCCACCGCATACTGAAACAGGGGAGCTAGAGCATGTGACTAGACTGGAGTGGCCTGAAAACAGTTCTATTCATCTTTCTTACAGAGGTTAGCCGGCATAGGTGTTAGGAGGGGAGAGCATTTATAAGATTAACTAGGTATAGCCTGGAATTCTACCTTATGAAAAAGAAAAAGCTGTCTGCAGTAACCTGGATGAGCCTGCTGTTGGATGTAAGCAGCTGTTACAGAGGTTTGATAAGAATACAGGTTTGTTTTCAAGATAACTGTGATAAATATGATATTTTAGTAAGAGATTTAGTCCTAAAAACAGCTGACCATGAGCTAATACTCCCTCTGAAAGAAGTACTCTAAGTACTCAACTTGGCAAGATTCCATCATTGCCGCCATTACATACATATCAGCAAATGTTATTATCCGTTATATAGCATACAGTAGATAATTATGTGTTTACCGTCCCTTTAAATATACCCCCAAATAGTAGACTTTGATAGCACAAGCCATTTCTCTCCTACTAATCCTTATAAAAGCAGAAGGATCAGATATGGGGAAAACATATGTATTTATTTTTTATATAGACTTCTGCGTTCTGCTCATTCTCTGTGAGCAACAACCTTTTTCCAAGCAACAGCGCACTTTGATTTCTTTCAAAACAGAGATATTTATATATATATAAAAAGTACAAGCCATTATGGAAGACTAGTTGGTATATTAACACTATATGGGGAAAATATTTATATACAGTAAAAAGAAATATAGTATAAAATAAATACTTTTTTATTTTTAAAGATTGCTGCTGTAAGATGTAAGCCCTTAATGGGAGTTAGTTTATTAATGGACATTACTAAAATTTCTTTGATTTTCCCAAGTACAAGGACAAACATCATGGGGCTATTAAGAGCAATCATGCAATCTCTGTGGTTCTGTATTGTGAAATTACAACTTTGATGCACTGTGACATCAGATATCACTGCCATGTCTCACCACTCCCAGGACCCCCCACCTTCTATCCTAAATGTATCTTGCTTTAGCCTTAAAGTTTCCCTTAACCTTCAGTTGATGGGACAAGTATATGTCTCAGTCCACATTCAGACAACCTACCTTTGCTTAGGTCTTGCTCACCATTATTATTCATTTGTTAAAATCCTTCACGTCGCTTGCTTTTTTGGTACATTTGTGGACTGAATTGTGTCTATTTTGTAAAATATCAGTGTTGGAAATAAAGACTTGTGTTTGTTTAAATTTTCTTGAAGTTTTTATGCTTTCCCCATGTGTTCTGAGTGTGAGAATAAATGAAATTCTTTAATTTCTATACCATTATTATTGCCAGATTATACTTACAAACAGAATTATCTGGCAGCTCGGCCAGTGTTATATCATTTTAGACTTTATTACTGAAAATGCCTGAAAGAAGAACGGACTGTGCTCTGTGTAACAAGCAGTTATGCTGGCCAAACACAGCTCAAATTTCAGTTATTGGTTCCTGTCGGCATCACCTAGCTTGACAAATTTCAGTCTGAAAAAAGTAAAGGAGCCCAGTGGAAAATTCTCAGATGATAAAATGAAGTCATTGTTCAGGTATTCTGGCAGCCACAGGAGCAGCAGCTGTCAGAATGCAATGGCTGGTGGGGAAAATTCTTCCATCCATGCTGTTTAGCGTTGATGGAGTAATCACTGATTTTGAGCTGAAGAACAGAAACATCAACATGTATGGCTAGCCTTAGTGTATTTCTTCCTAGTTGCTAGAGTTTAGAGAGATTAGAGAATAAAAGGCAGTAGTTACATAATTGCTATGAATCATCTCAAAGCCATCTACATCACAGCATTAAAAAGAAGCAGTCTTGTTCAATTAAGAATTATTATTCTTAAAGTATAACTAATTGCAAAACTTTTTATTTCATTTTGGCTAGAATAATCCCTGTCAGTAAATTCTTGCTGCTGGAATTCGCAGCATGGTAAACGCTTGTGCCAGTGCAGCCTTAAAAAAAAAAAGCTAATGCCATAAATTTCACAGTATTACACTGCTTTGTCCTAAAAGTTTAATAAAATCTTAAGTGTACAAAAACACCTAAACATCACAACCGATTCCTATTCCTTCGAATTCCCTCCCATCCCCCCAATCCCATTATTCATAAAATATGCAAAATATAAATTACAGGTGTGTGTTTGGTAGAAATTGCAACCCAATTCAAAGAAAATCAGCACTTGGATCAAGAACCGAAAGAGAAGCTGCCAACAGAATACCTTGATGCATGACATATCATGAATAAAATCCTAATAGTGTGGTGCTAAGTAGTCTCATAACTTAGATAAAACAAGTGCAATACCCAGTGAGAAGTTAACTAATGAGTGCAAATATGTGCGTACACATAAATACCTCAAAGTGCTAACAGAAATGTTATTAAAAGTGGTGACAAAATATCAAAATAAACATGACTGCATGTAAAGTTCACTACATAAACGTGCTCTCGTGCATATGACAAAACAATTGGTAAACATCAATAAATAAATTATTAGCCTATTGCCAATACATAAAGTGCAAACAACACATTTTTAAACTCAAATATGAATAAAAAGTTATGAAATCCACAAATAATAAGTAAAATAGCTACTTGAAACAATAACAAGCCAGCCAAATCCAGCGCTCATAGACTGCAATGGAAACAAATCGGTGTAAATCAAAACAAAAATTGAATAAATACATATAAACAGTACAAAATATATTATAGTGCATCAGAGTGGGGCAGCTAGATCACTATGGAGTGAAACAAAAACAATTCCAGCAGCACCTTGCCAAAGATATGGGGAATCCCTCATGGACATACAAAAGAAAAGAGCAGGGCACCAGATGAATGTGTAATAAAAACAACAATACTTTAATGTAGCACACTTACATGGAGCAACCTGTGAACAGCTCAATAGATCAAGATGGCGTGCAAATTCAGCTCTCTCCCATGAGGATGGATGGATATCCACTGTGAGACTCCGACAGGGTCCGCTTGTGGGTGTGAACTGTGATCAGCTGTGAGGCACAGACAGGGATCCGCTCATGGATGGATGCCGGGCAGCGTGCCTCCCCTCTACTACCACCAACAGATACAAGTATGACCACCTCCTTTATCAAGCTGTCATACTTGTGTCTGTTGGCAGTAGTAGAGGGCAGACATGCTACTGACATCCATCCATGAGCTGCCCCACTCTGATGCAGATCCTTTTATGGACTATAATGTACTGTATTTTGCACTGTTTATATTTAAGTATATAATTTTTGTTTTCATGTACCATGCACACTGAGCATTTTAATAACGCTGGTAACGTTAGCTGTGTAAAGTCACGTTAAATACTAGTTTTTCAGCGTTTTTAGCGTTTTACACCTATTTGTTTTCATTCTAGTCTATGAGTGCTGAATTTGGCTGGCTTGTTATTGTTTCAAGTAGCTATTTTACTTTGCACTGCAAAGTGGATCAAGTGGATACAACAGAGATATAGGAAGCTATTAGATAAGACATATCATCCTATAGAACAACATCAATCCTTTTGTTTGGTTTGACACATTACTTCATACAATTATCACCCAAGAGAACAAAACCATTGCTGTAAAAGTAAAAAAATTGGATACAGATCTAGAAGATCATAAATTAGATAGGGTTTTAACCTGGGTGACACATCATAGTTACATATAGTTACATAGTTAGTCTGGCTGAAAAAGACAAAAGTCCATCCAGTTCAACCATTATGAAAAACAAAAAAGTTATAATCCTATACCCACAGTTGATCTAGAGCAGTGGTCGGCAAGCCGCGGCTCGCGAGCCACATGCGGCTCTTTACCCACTCTAATGCGGCTCTTCTGTGTGCCGGGCGCCTGCTCCCCTCCCTCCTCTCGGTCGGCCGCTCCCCTGCCTCCTCTCGGTTGGCAGCCCCAAAAGTCCGCGCGGACCTTTTAATCCGGCCCGCGGATGTGGCTGTCAGGATGTGTGTAGGCGGGGCAGCGTGCCGAACGTGAGGGGAGCTAGGCTCCTCTCACAGTCCGCCCTGAAGACCCGAACGGCGCGGGAAGACAGCGAGAGGAACGCAAAAGGTAAGTGAATTGACACGGGGGACTTGGCTTACTAGAAGGGGGGGGGAATAGTACTGTGGGGGATGAAATACTATATGAGGGATGAATTACTATATGAGGGATGAAATACTATATGAGGGATGAAATACTATATGGGGGGATGAAATACTATATGGGGGATGAATTACTATATGAGGGATGAAATACTATATGAGGGATGAAATACTATATGAGGGATGAAATACTATATGGGGGGATGAAATACTATATGGGGGATGAAATACTATATGGGGGATGAATTACTATGGGGGATGAATTACTATATGGGGGGATGAAATACTATATGAGGGATGAATTACTATATGAGGGATGAAATACTATATGGGGGGATGAAATACTATATGAGGGATGAAATACTATATGAGGGATGAATTACTATATGAGGGATGAATTACTATATGGGGGGATGAAATACTATATGAGGGATGAATTACTATATGGGGGGATGAAATACTATATGAGGGGATGAAATACTATATGAGGGATGAAATACTATATGAGGGATGAATTACTATATGAGGGATGAAATACTATATGGGGGGATGAAATACTATATGAGGGATGAAATACTATACGAGGGATGAAATACTATACGGGGGATGAATTACTATACGGGGGATGAATTACTATACGGGGGATGAATTACTATATGGGGGATGAATTACTATATGGGGGATGAATTACTATATGGGGGATGAATTACACTATGGGGGATGAATTACTATATGGGAGATGTATTTTCAGTTTTAAAAATGTGGCTCTCAAAATAAATTTCAATCATGGTTTTGGCGAGATTTGGCTCAGTTGAAAAAAAAGGTTGCCCACCACTGATCTAGAGGAAGGCAAAAAGTCCCCTCAGAAAAGCATGATCCAATTTGCTCCTGCAGGGGAAAAAATTCCTTCCTGATCCCCTGAGAGGCAATTGGATATACTCCTAGGAATAGGCCCTCCAACACGAAGGGCCCTTTTACTTCAATTATTCCTAAATGTAATAAAATTTATCATTCTGAGGGTACTGTACCCCTATCTATTCGTTACAGTGTTTCATTGGTTACGCATAGGAAGATTACATAGCTGCATTTTCTTCACTACCTAATTCTTCTGAGAGTAGTGTATCACCTACCTCCATTATCATGTCAGTTTCCTCCACCATGGTTCATGAAGACATTTCTACACAGGAGGCTGGTAATCATACACCTCCCTCGCTAGCAAGTGATCATACCAGTCTGGAAGTACATCCCAAGGGGGAGTCACATCTCTTCCATGTTGATTGTACATCTTGGGTTACAGAGCCCCATGTTGTTCTCGAACCTGACCATGTCAGTGTTACCCATAAACCACCTGCCATCTCATTTGGGAGTTCTCCTAGTTCCATCACCAACACAGATATTATCACTGGTGAGGGTTCTTCTGTTCCTGTCCATATAGAACCTTTTTTAGTCCTTACCCCACCCTGTCACCCACAGGACAAGGTCACAAAAAGAAAGTTAAGAGAAGAGGGAGATGAGATGGGCAGCATAAGAAAGAAACATCATGTAGAACCACCCCAGACACAATAAAAATATTTAATTTATCTTCTCATGAACTCACCCCTGAAGAATATTCTCTTCTTAAAAAAGGTTTAAATTTTGTTCCCACTAACTTCCCCAATTATTTTGTATTATTTAAAGATCTAAATAGATTCATCTGCAATCTTACTTTAAAGTGTTTTTATTCCATGAACACCCACCAGGATGATTTAGGCCACCCATCTATTAGTGATAAGAATAATATATTGAATTCAGAAGAGCTTATGGCTCTGGATACCTTGGAGGGTCTTCTGGCCGAAGGCCTTTGTCCTGAGGAGCAGACCAGTGTGTTCTTTCTGAATGCTCTGATTGTACACACTGGTCTAAAACCAACATCCCATTTTTATCCTACTCATGCCAAATGATCTTACATTGATACATTCTATCAGGACACATATGCAGACCTACTCAAATTATGTAGTGAATCCAGGGGCGGACTGACCATTCCACACTCGGGCACTGCCCGAGGGCCTGGGGTCAGTAGGGGGCCCCATGAGATGCCCCTGCTACCTTTCATTGGCTTTTTTGGGTGTGGGCAAGAACACAGGGGCCCCATGATCCCCTATTGCCTGGGGGCCCCATGAGTTGTCAGTCCGCCCCTGAGTGAATCCCATTCTTGTCATCATGACCTTAGGAAGTCGGAACAACTGGCTTTGGAATATCTAGCAGATAATACAAAGCTAGTTATCAAACAAGCTGATAAACGAGGGGGGGGGGGATATTATTCAAAACAAGTTAGAATATATTAGGGAAGTAGAGAGGCTACTCTCTGACCAGCACACTTATAAAAAAAACTCTCCAAAGACTCCCTAGAAGAAAAAAAAAGACCAGCTTGATAAAGGAGGTGGAGCCTTGGAAATGTGTCGTGGCCCGCCCATCTGTCACTCATCGGTGCCTGTCATACTTGTGTCTGTTGGTGCTAGTAGAGGGGAGACACGCTGCCAGCATCCATCCATGAGCGGATCCCTTGTGACAGGTACTTTTTATGAAGATATCTGGGGTCAGTAAGACCCTTCTCTGCCCTTAAAAGCATTTAATCACACCAAGATCGGTGTGATTAAATGATTTTATTTTTTAAAAATGGCGCTGTTGATTCCCGAGTAAACCGAAAATGATGTAAGGTCATAGCTTCTGAGTTACTATATCACAGAGTCAAACAAAGCCACCATGGGTGATCGTGACTCCCAGTGGGAAGGGAGATCCCAGAAGGCAGAGAGAGAGGTGGGACATCTGCACCCACTGCTTGTAATAGCAATTGAGCAGATGTCCACTCTGACTGCTATTACAAAAAACGAACGGTACCAGGATGATGCCTGCAATTGCAGGTGGCAGTTGCAGGCGTTATCTTGATACAACCACTTGAATTCTAGTGACGTACCAGGTATGTGGTTAAGATTCAACTATGCAGTGCATTCACCATCCATAAAAGTGCTCATAAGGTGCATTAACTCCAGATGTAGGAGTAAAATCTGTTGCCACCACACCGCTGTGATTGCAAAGTCTCTTACCGGAAAAATATGACCCCCCCCATGCTAAAGTGGTCATACAGGTGTTATATCAGATGTATCCATGGAATGGCATGAGGCACCTCTGGGAGGACCTACTGCGCTGTAAAAAAACACAGCTGTTCTGAGCCCAGAGCGGCCCCACTGAACAAAACCAGATGTATACCAGATCAGCTCATAATGCTCCTCTCCTCGGTAGATCAGAATGACATGCAGGCATAGAATACAGGGGAATCATTCCCAAAAATGTACAATCTGTAAATCACTTTATTAAAACCACAGTATATCACTCACATAGACTCCAATGTCTACTTAGTCTGTTTGTACACATTCTACTATCCAATATGGAGACTGACTGACCAGGCTGCTTTCTTGCATCCTAGCTCCCCCAATGCGTTTCATCATAGATAACATCATTAGGGGCAAGCTTGCCAATGCCTTTAATTAAAAAAAAGATTGGCAAGTCTAAAGTAAGAGGCAGAGGTTGTGCACATGGAGGTGGCGAGCAGATTCAAGGTGGCAGCACAAAGTGGTGGTCGGGATAAGCTGTCTAGAGTCAGGGCATGTTTGCTTATCTGCCTCAAAGTAGCCATTCAAGATAACCACACCACACAGTGGGAGGTTAAGTGGCTGTCAAAGCTTTTCTTTTTAATCCTGCCAAAGCCAGTTGTCTGCAAGTGATGCTAATGTGCCCTTTTCCTCCTCCTCTTCTACCAATCCAACCATAGCCCTGCGAATTAGCTATGAGGAGTTGGCGAAATTATTTGATCAAAATTGCTGATTCACTGTAGTAGAATGCTATAGGTCATGGGCAAGCTTTTTTTTTTTCAAATATTAAGGATGAGGAAGACAGTGCCATGACCATAGAGGAAGAGGAAGCTTCAGCCACACAGCAGTCAAGGAACATCAGGCAGGGAACAGCAAGAGGAAGTGACCTCCCAGCAAAGATACTGCTAAGGTGTTTACTGCGGGGGACTCCAACATGAGGAGGGGGTGGATAATGAGGTGGCAGACCATCTATGTGTGCTACCAATGAGGGGCAGTTTTGAAAATAGTGCAGAACAGCAGAGAGGAAGAATTTTGTTCAGGGGCAGTTTGCAGAGGACTGGAGGGGATAGCCAATCTAATCCATTTGGTTGCACTGCTCACAGGTAAAGGCCACTGTTAGCCCCAGGACCACAGAGTGTTTAATGTATCTGCTGCTGGATCAAAAGTGCATTCTCACAGGATTTTGAGTGCTCAGCTAGCACAGGGGGCAGCAGTTGGGCATGGTGATATCACTTGCATCTCCTAGAAACATTAGATGCTGAGATCATAAGTTCTTTTTTCCTAAGTAACAGGTTTATGTTTAAATCAGCAAGCTATTTGACCTTGGGGACAGGGGGCTTTCAGTAGAGAAAAGACTTCCCATTTTTCTGCAAGGTCTGTTTAAAGAAAAAAGCATGTGCAAAAAACAATTGCAACTAACAAGTAGGAAATATGCCCTGTGAAGAAAAACACATGAAACCTGTTATCACTGTAGTACATGTGGATAGGGACAGGCCATAAAGAGGCAGCGGGGCCATCATCAGCATTAAAAAGAAACAAGATACACAGCAATCTGCTACCAACATGACAAGGTTTAGCTCTACTTTCATCACACCTGCCAATACCTTCAAGCCCTTCACTAATCTCTCCCTATGCACATTATCAGCAGTACCTGCTACACTTTCCCTATGACAGCTAAACTGCATTGTCAGTTGGCTGCTTTGAAATCTCTATTTTATAGTGAGGGTGCTGGCTTATCCAAAGCCCCCTTATTGGCTTTTCTAGGCACGCTGACCTAATTTCAAAGGCAAGGCAGTGCATTATGGTTACTATCAGGGGCAGACTGACAACTCATGGGGCCCCCAGGCAATAGGGGATCATAGGGCCCCTGTGTCCTTGCCCAAACTCAAAAAAGTCTATGAAAAGACCCTACCTACATAGTGCAGCTCAGCTGCATAGAAGGGGCATTTAAATATTTACTGCAGCAAAGTCTGCATGAATGTTCCTGGCTTCTTTCCGTAGAAGCCACTGGGCACTTCCAGGTTTAAAGATGGCTGCCATGTGGGGGAACTGAAATAGAGGGGAGTGAGAGGGTGAAAAAGAGGAGGGATGAGAGAGAGAGAGAGAGAGAGGAGGGGTGTGTTTTAAATTGCACAAAAAATTGGGCATGGCTCAAAAGGGGTGTGTTAAATAGTGTCTGCGATAGTAGTGCAGAATGAGGTAATGTTAAATAGGGAATGTACAGTGTGGAGTGTATGACAGTGGGTAATATGTTTAGGATGGTGTCAGTAGGTGGTGTTTGTAGTTCTTCATTTTTATTAGTATTATTTTATTTTTCTTTACAATTTTATGATTTTTTTTAACAAATTAATGTTTTATTATTTTTATAATTTTTTTTCAAAATGCTTTTGGGTGGCCAGTGGATGGTGTCAGTAGAGCAAAGGTGTGGGTGTCAGAAATTTTAAAATTTGTATTTTTTAATTTTTAATTATTTTTACAATTTATTTCTGTATTATTTTTTTCACAATGATTTTGTGGGGGCAGTGGACAGTGTCAGTAGGGAGTGAACAGGGAGCACTAGTATATGTTGGGCTGTCATTAAATTGGGATGAATAAACAGAACCTGTACCCCCTTATATTGGAAGGAAGGGAATGGATGGAGGGAAGGAAGGAAGAAAGAAAAGGGAGGGTGGGAGGGAGGGAGGAAGGAAATGGATGGAGGAAGGAAGGGGAGGGAAGGGAGGATGGGAGGGAAGGAAGGATGGGTGGGAGGAAAGAATGCAGGGAGGGGATGGAGGAAGGAAGGGAAGGGAGGGAATGGATGGAGAAAGGAGGGAGGGAATGGATGGAGGAAGGAAGGAATGAAGGAAAGAAATCAAATGGATGGAGGAAGGAAGGAAGGAATGAAGGAATAAAAAGGGAGAGAGGGAATGGATGAAGAAAGAGGAGGGAAGAAAGGTTGAGTGGGAGGAAAGAATGAAGGGAGGGGATGGAGGAAGGAAGGGAGAGAAGAAAGGAGGAGTGGAGGAAAGAATGAAGGGAGGGATGGAGGAAGGAAGGGAGAGAAGGAAAGGAGGAGTGGGAGGAAAGAATGAAGGGAGGGATGGAGGAAGGAAGGGAGAGAAGAAAGGAGGAGTGGGAGGAAAGAATGAATGAAGGGGATGGAGGGAGGGAGGGAAATGGATGGAGGAAGGAAGGAAAAAATGGATGAAAGAAGAAATGAAGGAAAAGGAGGGAAGGGATGAAGTTAGGGAGGGATGGAGTGAATGGATGGAGGAAGAAAAGGGAGGGAAGGAAGAAAGGTAAGGGGAGTGGAGGAAGGAAGGAAGGAAGGAAGGAAAAAAAAGAAAGAAAAGGGAGGGAATAG